>NW_015160851.1:900203-968752 GCF_001447785.1 Gekko japonicus | reverse complement strand
CCATTCCATTCCATTCCATTCCATTCTATTCTATTCTATTCTATTCTATTCTATTCTATTCTATTCTATTCTATTCTATTCTATTCTATTCTATTCTATATAATCTGAGTTTCTTCTAAAAAAGCATGGAACTCTCTGGCCAGCATTAATCATGTATGTTTTTCTGCTCTCATCTTTTTCTATAGTCATTACAAAAACAGATATGATTCGCTTTCTGTGCATCATTCAGTTGCCTCTATCATCCTTGTTACTGTTCTAAAATAGGCAAGGGGGATCCATACTGCCTAGATTTTATTTCACTTTATGTAGCCGATTCTGAGAAGTTAGACATGGATTTTCTACAGAGCTTACATGGATTGCTTCTAGTTGACATGGAAACAGCCCAGATCAATAGCACTTTGCAGAAAATAATAGTGACACAGGCTGTTTCCACACAGACTATTTTGCTCCACCTTGGCTTTTGTACTGCAGCACTCTTATGGTGAAGTAGTATCTATATGTTCCCTTCTTTGGGGAGGGGCTGTGGCTCACTGGCAGAGCATCTACTTGGCATGCAGAAGATCCCAGGTTCAATCCCCAACATCTCCTGTTAAAATGATGAGGTAAAAGGTTAGACCTCAGCTTCAGACCCTGGAGTGCTGCTGCCAATCTGAGTAGACAATACTTACTTTGATGGACCAAGGGTCTGATTCAGTATAAGGCAGCTTCATGTGTTCATGTACTATGTTGGGAGGATTTTAGGTCAGCCCAAGTAGGGGTGCCTCTAGTGCTTCCACAGAAGCAGCTTCCAGGATTAGAGATGGAAAATTGAAGTTCCTAAGATTAATATAGCAATTTCCTAGACTTTTCCTTGCATTTCAAGCATTGATTTTCAATATGTTGTCAAAGGCTTTCATGGCCAGAGTTCATTAGTTGTAGATTTTCCGGGCTGTATGGCCGTGGTCTTGGTATTGTAGGACCTGACATTTTGCCAGCAGCTGTGACTGGCATCCTCAGAGGTATAACATGGAAAGATGGAGTATTCTCTGTGTCAAGGTGAGAAGAAAAATGGTAGGCAGGTAATTTATCTCTACTCAGAAAAGTGGGGTAGGGATGAGTCATTATCTTGTAGGAGTTCCCCAGGCTGTGACATGCTAATGGAGGGGCTTTCCTGAGGAGGTTCTTTTGCATATGGATTGACTGTTGAAATTCTAATCTTATCTGTAGTGCTATTGTAAGATGTAGAGCATTTTGTGTTTTTCAAGATTGATTTTCAATTTATTTAGAAAATGCAGAGTTGTTTCCAGCTTCCACCCCTCACATAGGGTGATTTGAATCATTTGGGCAAAATAACTTTGTGTCTTATCATAGCCTTTGGTTATTCAGAGGCATCATAGGACAGTCACATGTAGAGTGATCTGGTGCTTGAGTGTGTATAGCTAGATCTGTATAATGTTTTGCAAATACAGTTAAAGGATCTGGCAGTAGGTCGTGTGAGACTGTGGAGAGCTGCAGCCAGTCTGAGTAGACAATATTGACCTTGATAGACCAATGGTTTGATTCAGTATATGGCAGCTTTCTGTGTTCATGTGTATGTCGTTTAGATGAATGAATATTGCACAAGAAAGGGATATGGCTCAGTGTTAGAGCATCTGCTTGGCATATAGAAGGTCCCAAGTTCAATCCCCAGCATCTTCAGATAAAAGAATTTGACAGTAGGTTGATGTGAAAGACCTCTGCATGAGACTTGAGAGCCGCTGCCAGTCTGAGTAGACAATACTGGTCTTGATTGACCAAGGGTCTGATTCTGTATGAGGCAGCTTAATTTAAGGAAGGGCTGTGGCTGAGTGGAAGAGCCTCTGCTTTGCATGCAGAAGGTCCAAGGTTCAGTCCCCTGGCACCTCCAGTTAAAAGGTATGAGGCAGCTTAATTTAAGGAAGGGCTGTGGCTGAGTGGAAGAGCCTCTGCTTTGCATGCAGAAGGTCCAAGGTTCAGTCCCCTGGCACCTCCAATTAAAAGGACCAGGTAGTAAGTGATGTGAAAGACCTCTGCCTGAGACCCTGGAAAGCTGCTGCTAGTCTGAGTAGACAATACTGACTTTGATAGACCAAGGCTCTTTCAGTATTAGGCAGCTTCCTGTGTTCAGTATTCACTAAAACTAGCACAAGTACAATTCAACATGGAATATGTCTTATATATTTTACTAGAGCATAGCTAAATTAGAGCAGATGAACACCCTAAGGTGCATAGGTGTGATTACAAAGCCATCGTCCTATGATGAGAAAAGCAAAGCTAGATGCTAAGCTGGAGAGATGGAGTGCACTAACTTCTCTGCTTCTTTCCTTTCTTCTGTCTTTTTCTAGAAGGTCCCAAGTTCAATCCCCAGCATCTTCAGATAAAAGAATTTGACAGTAGGTTGATGTGAAAGACCTCTGCATGAGACTTGAGAGCCGCTGCCAGTCTGAGTAGACAATACTGACCTTGATGGACCAAGGGTCTGATTCTGTATGAGGCAGCTTAATTTAAGGAAGGGCTGTGGCTGAGTGGAAGAGCCTCTGCTTTGCATGCAGAAGGTCCAAGGTTCAGTCCCCTGGCACCTCCAATTAAAAGGACCAGGTAGTAAGTGATGTGAAAGACCTCTGCCTGAGACCCTGGAAAGCTGCTGCTAGTCTGAGTAGACAATACTGACTTTGATAGACCAAGGCTCTTTCAGTATTAGGCAGCTTCCTGTGTTCAGTATTCACTAAAACTAGCACAAGTACAATTCAACATGGAATATGTCTTATATATTTTACTAGAGCATAGCTAAATTAGAGCAGATGAACACCCTAAGGTGCATAGGTGTGATTACAAAGCCTATGATGAGAAAAGCAAAGCTAGATGCTAAGCTGGAGAGATGGAGTGCACTAACTTCTCTGCTTCTTTCCTTTCTTCTGTCTTTTTCTAGGCAGGACAGGGCTGCTTGCTGATCTCTTGCCCAAGTTTGCTGTGGGAATTATGCCAGGTACTATTCAGTCATGTAACACTTTATCCATTCTTCTGTTGCCTTCTCTGTTTGTCAGTCCACTGCAAGTGGTGCATGCATGTATTTTTTGTACCCACTTGAGCCCTCAATTCCTGATACCTTCATAACTGCTTGCATTGCCAGTGTATATTGAACTGGCATTGGGGGGGGGGGATTGGCTAGTAGTTTATCATATAGAAAAACAAAGAAAGCAGAGATCAAAGACAGCATTGCTGTTCCAGTGCCATGCTAAGCAGAGTTACACCCTTCTAAGTCCACCTAAGTCCCTGGGCTTAGAAGGGTGTAACTCTGCTTAGCATGGCACTGTTAGACACATTAAGATAAATCTGGACAAACACGACCCGATCAGTAAACAAGTACAAAGACAACAGTCGTAAGAGTAATCCGGAGACGACGTTGATTATGTACCTTGGTTCAAGGATTTTCTTATAATTTGTTTATCATGTTGTAGTGCTTCAGATTGCAATACATAGATAGCATTCTTTATAAGTCTTAATGACTGTTTGATTTGTGGGTCAGACTCTCACGACTGTTGTCTTTATACTTGTTTACTGTTAGACAAATGCCTGCTCACCTGTCAAATAAATCAGAGCTTGCTGCATGAATGTATGCAGGTAAGCAGGCATGGGCTTGGATCCATCCAAATATTTCTGCAGGCAGAAGGATTTCCTCCCATGAAGCATAAGAACATAAGAACATAAGAACATAAGAACATAAGAGATGCCAATGTTGGATCAGGCCAAAGGCCCATCCCAGCCAACACTCTGTGTCACACAGTGGACAGAAATACCAGTGCCATCAGGAGGTCCACCAGTGGGGCCAGGACATTAGAAGCCCTCCCACTGTTTTCTAACCCGACCGCTCAGCAATTTCATGGAGTGCCCACGGGTTCTTGTATTGTGAGAAAGGGAGAAAAGTACCTCTTTCTTTACCTGCTCTTTCCCATGCATAATCTTATAAACCTCGATCATGTCACCCCTCAGTCGTCTTTTCTCCAAGCTAAAGAGCCCTAAGCGCTTTAACCTTTCCTCATAGGGAAAGTGTTCCAACCCTTTTATCATTCGAGTTGCCCTTTTCTGCACTTTTTCCAAAGCTATAATATCCTTTTTAAGGTGTGGTGACCAGAACTGCACACAGTATTCCAAATGAGGTCTCACCATTGATTTATATAGGGGCATTATTATATTGGCTGATCTGTTTTCAATACCCTTCCTAATAATCCCCAGCATAGCATTGGCCTTCTTTATTGCAGTCACACACTGTCTTGACATTTTCAGTGAGTTATCTACTACAACTCCAAGATCTCTCTCTTGATCTGTCTCTGCCAGTTCAGACCCCATCAATGTGTATTTATATTTAGGATTTTTGGCTCCAATGTGCATCACCTTGCACTTGGCCACATTGAACCCCATTTGCCATGTTGACGCCCACTTGCCCATCCTTGACAGATCCCTTTGGAGTGCCTCACAATCCTCACTGGTTTTCACCACCCTGAACAACTTCGTATCATCCGCAAATTTAGCCACTTCACTGCTTACTCCCAACTCCAAATCATTAATGAACAAGTTAAAAAGCAGTGGACCAAGTACTGATCCCTGCGGTACCCCACTGCTTACGTCCCTCCACTGAGAAAATTGCCCATTTATACTCACTCTCTGTTTTCTATTAATTAGCCAGTTTTTGATCCATAAAAGGACTTTCTCACCTCCCCCATCCTGCTGTTGCCCCAAAACAACCTCCTGAAATTCTGTTCAGGAGCATTTTGGGCTGAAATCGGAACTCAGAAGTCAGAAGGTTATCATACACTGGCAGAAATATTTCTGCCTGCAGAAACATTTGGTTCTATTGAGGAAAAACTCACTAAGACCAGAATTTAGAATTATTGCCTGAACTTTATTATGTGATCACAGGAGATGGCAGAAGCAAATCTCAAAAGGGCCACAACTTTCAAGCCCCCTTTCATACTGTTAACACATGTGCACAAACTTAAACTCAGCAGTGGAAAATTCCATAGCTACAGGCTGCTTCAAACCAGTTCTTTCCAGCTCCATGGTATGCTCATCCCCTCCCATCCTACCAACATTGTATATTCTTTCTTTGTTCACGTGACCTTCTCATTCATCTACAATGGAAACTTTAGCAGATTGGCTTATATGAAACTAACTTTAAATGAAATCGTATTTTTCTTCCTCAGTTTCAAGCCAATGATTTTTTCCCCTGGACTAGTAGAAGTTTTTAAAGATATCTATAAAGCTGGTTTACTATCTTGTCCAACCTAATGTTGGAATGGATTTTTATTAAACTATTTATATCTCACTTTTCCAAAATAATATTTTGTCCAAAGCCACAAACGTTAAAATAGTCAATTTGATTTGAACAAAATGGGTTGTTCAATTCCCGGGTTTGTGAATTGCAGTTTTTCTTTTTTGCAATCTATGATTTGATCATGTCATATGGTCTTCTTCAGCCCATTTTTACTCCCACAGTGACTTCATCGGAATCATTATAGCATTATAGTTTGTAGGAAATTTGGGATTTATTTTTTTTACTGTTGGGAGGCAGCAGAACCCTGCCTCCCAGCATTCACAGATTTTGTCATTCACAGTGATCTTGGGAACAAATCCCATACAGATGGTGAGGGTCTGTATAGCAGTGAAACAGTAAAAGACTAAAGCAGAAATAAATCAATGCTTAACCAAAAGCAGAAGAAAAAAACCCTAAAAAATGAAAGCACCAAGTGTACCTCTCTGGGAAGGGCATTCCAGATGCACAACACCTCACCTGAATAGGTCCTCTTTTTGGTCCCCATTCATCTCTCGTCTGATGGTGAAGATGCAACTGTTTGGGCCTTGAATTAAGATTTTAGGGAACAGGACACTTCATAGGGTAGAAGATACTCTTATTCCATGTATCTAATGCTTTAAAGATTGACCCTTTGAACTGTGCCAAGAAATAGATTACTGTTAGATTTAGGGAAAATAAATAATATTAGGATGTTAGGCAAGTATGCCTGTATAAATGTTAGGAATCAGTCCTTGTTTGCTGTGCACTCCATGGGAATAATATTACTCTTCCTTCTCCCCTGAGATATTATGAGAGTTAATAATGTAAGATTGTAGGGTATTCAAACTATCAAGCCCTTCCTAGTGCTGTCTCCTTCTTTAATCCATGGCGAAAGAAGAAACCTTCTTTTTGTTTGCTCCTTTTCTGTCTCTCTCCAATCACCAATATCCCCCCTCTTTTGAGTTCTTTCCTGATACTCCCTGCTGTGAAGAAGACAGTTCTCATTATATTTGGTGGTGCTGTTATCTCTTTTACCAAGACCACAAGGTTGAATCAGTGCATTTGAGGGGATTTACAGTGGAATCCTAAGCAGAGTTACTTTCAAAGCTCATTGATTTCAGTGGATTTAGGAGGATATGGATCTGCTTAGGCTAGTAGTCCTAACCAGTATGGGCACTTTTGTTTATTTAGTAAAACTATAAACCACAAAATTCCATGCAAGACAAATAAGCCCAAATTCAACCTATCGACATCCTAAGTTTTTAACTTTTGTTTTGTAACCTGACATCATAGCTCATAAATGGGCTGTCCACTTTAAATGTTGTTTAAGATCCATTTTATTGAGGTCAGAATTGGCAATGTATTTTTTAGGAAGTGTTTATGCTGCCTCTCCAAAAACCTGCTCAAGAAGTACGGTTGCCAGCTCTGTGTTGGAAAATGTCTGGACATTTGAGTATAGAGCCTGGAGGGGGGGTGTCTGAGGAGGGGGGGGAGGCCCTCAGCAGGTTATAGTGCCATATTGTATACCCTCCAAAGCAGTTATTTTCTCTGGGGGACCTAATCTCTGTTGCCTGGAGATCAGTTGTAATTCCACAGGAGGTTGGCAACTCTTTTGAGGAGGCTTACAACAATAATTTAAAAACTCAAAACATTAGATAATATTCATTAAAATCCAGCATTAAAAACCCAGTCCAGCAGTAAAACATAAACCGAGGGTTGCCAACCTCCAGGTGGTGGCTGGAGAGCTATTGGAATTGCAACTGATCTCCAGGCTACAGAGAGCAGTTCCCCTGGAGAAAATGGCCACTTTGGAGGGTGGACTCTGAGGCATTCTTCTCCATTGAAGCCCCTCTCCTTCCCAAACCCCGCCCTCCGTAGGCTCCACCTCCAAAATCTCCAGGTATTTCCCAACTCGGAGCTGGCAACCCTACATAAACCATAAAAACAGACTACTGACAGTTTTCAGGCTAAAATAGTGTTAAAAGATCAATCCCCATAATTAAGGTCCTGGGTGAACAGAAATGTTTTGACCTGGTGCCTAAAAGAAAGCAAGGTAGGCACCAGATGACCCTCAAGGGAGAAAACATTCCATAAGTGAGGTGCTGCTACTGCAAAAGCCCTGTCTCTGATTGCCACCCACCTCACCTCTGAAGGCAGGGGCACAGAGAGCAGGGCTTGTGAGACAGAGCTTAAATTTAATCAGCATTCTTTGCTTACAACAATAATTTAAAAACTCAAAACATTAGATAATATTCATTAAAATCCAGCATTAAAAACCCAGTCCAGCAGTAAAACATAAACCGAGGGTTGCCAACCTCCAGGTGGTGGCTGGAGAGCTATTGGAATTGCAACTGATCTCCAGGCTACAGAGAGCAGTTCCCCTGGAGAAAATGGCCACTTTGGAGGGTGGACTCTGTGGCATTCTACTCCATTGAAGACCCTCTCCTTCCCAAACCCCGCCCTCCGTAGGCTCCACCTCCAAAATCTCCAGGTATTTCCCAACTCGGAGCTGGCAACCCTACATAAACCATAAAAACAGACAGTTTTCAGGCTAAAATAATGTTAAAAGATCAATCCCCATAATTAAGGTCCTGGGTGAACAGAAATGTTTTGACCTGGTGCCTAAAAGAAAGCAAGGTAGGCACCAGATGACCCTCAAGGGAGAAAACATTCCATAAGTGAGGTGCTGCTACTGCAAAAGCCCTGTCTCTGATTGCCACCCACCTCACCTCTGAAGGCAGGGGCACAGAGAGCAGGGCTTGTGAGACAGAGCTTAAATTTAATCAGCATTCTTTTCATAAAAGCTCTGTATGACTTAATCTTTTTCTGAATTGTTTAACAGTTCTAATAACTTTAACATGGTCTTGGCTTTGCATAGCTGTTACTGTGAAAGGTAATGCATTATTCCATTCTTGTGCCGCCAAAACTGTTTTAATGCTGGCTGATGTTGGTTTAATTCTTAATATATTTCAGTTGCTTTGAATATTGTTAATAACTTTTAACTACTGTTTAATGGTTTCATGTTCTGTTTGAAGAATCTATATTGTTCTATTAGCCACTGTGGTGGCTTTTTAAGTTTGCAGGAGGCATAAAAAGTTCTTAGATATAGTTTTAAAATACCAGTTCTATCTATAAATTATTGCATAAGCATTCTAACAGAGCAATCCTTAACAGAGTTACACTTTTCTAAGTCCACTGAAGTTATTTAGCTTAGAAGGATATAACTGTGTTTAGAACTGTGTTTAAGTATGCCAGATAGATTTACTGGTACTACTGCGTGTCTTATTTTATTGATATTTTCAATAATCTGTTTCTAAAGAAAGCCAATATTGTATTGTGGGTGGGACTGGTTTCAAATCTCAATTCAGCCATGAACCTCACTGGGTGACCATGGGCCAGTCATTCTCTGTCTCAAGTTTACTTACAAGATTATTGTGAGGATAAAGTGTGTGTGTGTAAGTGCCATCAGTTTGAGAAAGGGAATTTCATATTCTCTGTGCCAGGTACTCTTATACAGTAATACCTTATTTAACACATTTTTTTGGCCAAACTGCTCTACTGTCTTAGTACATTATTGTAACCAATTACTAATCTAAAGATAATGGAAAAAAAGTATTTTCCCATTGATTTTTCAGTTAAGCTTGTCTATAACAGTAATATCACCCTCCATTTTACCATACTGCATGTTTTTCCACATTGGCCCTATGAAATATTCCTTTTCTTCTGTGCTAGTGGTGAGATTCCTGAGTTTGATTTCAATTTTTTACCATTTTTGATCTAGCAAAATTTAATTAGTTGGGGCTGCGAGGTGAGGGCACAATTGTTTCTTCTTGAGCACATTTTTGTCCTCATAATTATTTCACTAATAGGGAGTGGGGGAGGGGAATATCTACAGTGACCCCCCCCACCCTTTCTTCGCAACTGGTAGCTTTTAATGAATAAAATTCTAAGTTAATTTACATTACTTCTGATATGTCCAAAAGGAATGTTGAGGTTTTGTTGGTGTGCATATTTATTTATATTTAATTGAAGAAAAATTGGAAGACAGATGATTAATCAACTAAACCTTTTTCATTCAGTTGACAGCCCCATGTTTTACACATGTTTCTCTGTTTACTTCCAGAGTGGGTGTTTGTGGGCTTGGTGATCCTGGGTGCTTTTCTCTTCTTTTTCCTGATTGGAATCTGCTGGTGCCAGTGTTGCCCTCATAGCTGCTGCTGTTATGTCCGCTGTCCCTGCTGTCCGGATACCTGCTGTTGTCCGCGTGCATGTGAGTGATTGCCTTCCAAAAGGGACTAAACCATGAAGAAGTCTTTTGTTTATCTCTTCTTTGAAAAACAAAACAAACTCTTCCTTATCTTCTTGAAGGAGTTGCTAATTGGCAGTGAAGTAGTGGGTTGGATCCAGACTAAGCTGGCAGTTTCCACCAATGCCCCCTTCTGATTGCAGACCGTCTCCATATTGTTGTTGTTAGGATCCACTGTTGCTCAGGATCAACATTTTGTGGGGATCAGTGGGCTGCAGTGGGGGGGGGGAAGCTAGGAAAATCTCATTCTGCTGGTGGAAAATTTATTCTGGATTCAGCCCACTGTATGTACCCTGGTGCGCCAGACATGTATTGGTTGACTTTTCACAGGACTGAGCTTCTCATGGGGTCTCATTTCAATGGGATGACCACAAAACACATTGGCCTCAGTCTAGCTATGCTCACATGCAACTAATTGGATGTGATTTGCATATAACAACAGGTGGGTTCTTGATTTATTTGGGCCACTAGCTGCATTGTGGTTAAGGAACAGTCTGTGTGATGAGGTGTGTCAGTATTGTTCCTGGAAAGAAGTGTAAGGCCTGTCTATGGGCATCTGATGTGTAGCACCTAGGATGAGAGGAGTGTGAGGATCAAACGACATATGATGATGGGAGATCAGTGTGGGTTTTCAAAGTACAATAATGTGAAACCCCCGTTTGGATTAGGGCCGTAGCAGAATAGAGAGAGAAGGTTTTAACTCTTTCCTCATACCATTCTTCCAATGCTATTTACTCACTCAGGAAGGAAATAAAATACAATTCTCCTCCTCTCTAGCTCTCCTTTTACCTCTCCCTTGTGGCCCTAGCAGTGTCTTTTGTCTTTGCCTCCCCATCCTTTATCCTCTCCTGTTTCACCCAGTGCTATTCCCTTCTCACAAAACCCGCTATAGCCTCCTTCCTTCTTGTGGAGGCTCTGCAACGTTTGATGCCATATTGGTTGGTATGCCACCTCAATATTTCTTCTCATGGTGTCTACCCATGTAGACATAATTTTCTACTGGGCTACCCCTTTAAGTTTTCAGATCTACCCTCATCCCAGTTGGCCCCATTGTGCAGACTTTTTGACTTGCATGGTGGGGCCACATGTGGCAATTAGATAGAAGAAATTAAGTGCCTGATGGAATCCCAATTTTGACACTACTTTCAGCTCATTGCAGGAAAGGCATGTTTGATACACTCAAACATTTAAGCTTTAGTTTAAAATGGATTCAAGGGGGTTAAATATGTGATATGGACAAACCTTTGGAAGAGTCAACCATCTCTTCCAGCTTCTGTTATTCACCTTAAATCTCTAAGGGCAAGATCAACTGCAAAGCAATAATTGTGGAACACTGCAGAATTCAAAGACTAGTGCTTCAGTCATTATTGACAATTCATCTTTTCTTCCCCAGTATATGAGGCCGGAAAAGCTGCAAAGGCTGGGTATCCTCCAGCAGTTACATCAGTCCCTGGTCCTTACTATATTCCCACGGTCCCTGTGGGTGGCATCCCATCTCATGCTGTCATGATGGAAAAGTCTCACCTTCCTCCATTGGCACCCAGTGAATCCAGCGCAGGAGGCCAAAGTGGTAAGTCTCACCTTTCTGTGACTTTTCAGAACAGCTTGAGGCAGCAGAACCCCAAAGGGAAGCAAGACAAGGCAAATGCCATTGGCAAAATAACAATTTCTGCATGCAAAAAGTTAGTAATTCCCCCAATCTAACAAGGGATGATCAGAAGTTTAGAAAAGGATGTTTCCCTAGGAAAATAATAAGGTGGAAACGTTTGCACTTAGTTGTACTCTTGGTGGCAACAGACGTGCACAGATTGTCATATTCTTTCATGCTGACTCCCATGTTTTTAATAGGCAGTTACTTCCATGTATTACTTAATGTGAGTCTACTCTAGACTCTGTCCAAATGGCGGATGGTGCAGTTACTACTAAACCAGAAGAGAAGGAGGTGATATAGTGAAGAAGAGCTAAAGTAAGGCATGGCCCCCCACAGTCCGTGCACTGGATTATGCTATATGTGCTCTCCTTTCAGCAGTTTGATCTTTGAAGGAGTAAGTGTAGCATAACTTGGATAGCCATGCAAGACACTTGAGAAGTCCCATTTGGAAGCATATTTAGGGCTGATTCACACAGCGCAATTGGCCACAATTCTTCTTTTTGTTTTCTTTCAGTTCACATGAGTGATGGAGTGCATTAAACAAGATGCTTTGGATCCCCATGGGGGGAGAAAGGCAGGGTATAAAAGAAGTAAATAAACAATAAATATACAAAAACTGTTGCAGCCACTTCTGTGATGGAAAAGTACATTGTGCAATGAAATAGCCACTGCAGTATTCTGAGTTTTTGTGGCTGACTCTCCCTATTGTTCTTTATGAATAGGCTGTTGCCTCAGTATTTTAACAGCCCTGAAGGATTGATGGGGGTTGCACTTTAATTTTTCTTACTCTGCATCTTTTGCATTTTCTGACATGGGTCCAGCTAGGCTCATCTAACAAACTTGAGTTTGTACAGCTATCCAAAGTAGGGATGGGCATGAACTGAACCATGAAGCAAAATTCATGATGAATTTTGCCCTGTTCATGGTTAACAAATGGAAATTTGTGGTAGGTCTGTCCTCACAAACTTCCATAAACTTTTGAAGCAGATCCTGGTGGTCTGTGGATAGAGCCAAAAGCAGGGTGTTCAAGGGACTCTGAGTCCCTTTAAACACGTGTTCTGTTCCTTGCAAAAGCTGCAAAAACAACTGAATGGCAGGGAGCAGCCTGCTCCCCACCGCTCAGCTGTTTCAGGCTATCTTGTGCAGTCCCTTTAAAGTTTAAAAAGCTGCTCCCTGTCGCTCAGCTGTTTTTCAGGCTTTTCGCAAACCCAGTTGAAAGGAACTGCAGTCCATTTCAGTGGGGTTAGTGAGGCCATGAACTGGTTCATGAACAAACCTCCCAGTTTGGTCTGTGCTTCAGCCACAAACCATGAACCCGCATGAAGTGCATTTTTTCGGTTTGTGCCCATCCCTATTCCAAAGTAAAAAACAAGACACCTGCTCTCTTAGTCTGTGTCAAGTCTGCCATCCACAGGCAACATTTGTGGTGTTTGACACAGAGACCATCTGCCTGTGCATTGTTCAGAACAGAGAAAAAAAAAATCTTTTCTGTATTAGCATAGTAGTAGCAGCACACACACTGGTTTCTGTGTAGGCTAGATTATGTCCTACATGCCTTGAAGAAACACTGATCTGTGGGGTTTTTTTTTTTAATAACGTTTTGTGCATATAAGGCTCCAGTCACATACATACTTTGTGGTGACCAGGCATATATGTTCCACCTCTTTGGAAGTACAGTCCCATTGAACCCAGGGAGAGTTGCTGCCAAGTAAGCATGGTTAGGATGGGACCATACATCATTTTCTCATCACTGACAGAAAGCCACAGAAGCCGCTTATCAGCAGCACCACACATTGCTTGTGGATCAAAAGTTTACCCTACAATCTTTTGAAACAGCAAGTGGCATTTTAGGAAGGAAAAAATCTAATTGTAATAGTCAAAAACTTGACTTTTACCACAGCACCACATTGAGATGACGTTACTGAAAAAGCAATTAGTGATCATATGCCAGCAATAAAGCTTCTGTACCCTTGTGCTAGTGTCCTGACCTTTTGAGGGATTGTCAGAAAAGTCAGGCTTCTAATAATCTGTGCATTTGTGCTCTCCTGAACCCAACATAAGAACAGATGAACTAATGAGAGTAGAGCATTTGGGAGCGAGAAATAAACCAGCAGTTGGCCCAGAGCAGAAATAATATCCAATGAAGAAATCATCTTCCTCAACAGAGTATTTTGAACAACAGATCAATGCTTCATCTATATGCTCTTTTTTTAAAAAAGCTGCTCCCTGTCGCTCAGCTGTTTTTCAGGCTTTTCGCAAACCCAGTTGAAAGGAACTGCAGTCCATTTCAGTGGGGTTAGTGAGGCCATGAACTGGTTCATGAACAAACCTCCCAGTTTGGTCTGTGCTTCAGCCACAAACCATGAACCCGCATGAAGTGCATTTTTTCGGTTTGTGCCCATCCCTATTCCAAAGTAAAAAACAAGACACCTGCTCTCTTAGTCTGTGTCAAGTCTGCCATCCACAGGCAACATTTGTGGTGTTTGACACAGAGACCATCTGCCTGTGCATTGTTCAGAACAGAGAAAAAAAAATCTTTTCTGTATTAGCATAGTAGTAGCAGCACACACACTGGTTTCTGTGTAGGCTAGATTATGTCCTACATGCCTTGAAGAAACACTGATCTGTGGGGTTTTTTTTTTTAATAACGTTTTGTGCATATAAGGCTCCAGTCACATACATACTTTGTGGTGACCAGGCATAGTATGTTCCACCTCTTTGGAAGTACAGTCCCATTGAACCCAGGGAGAGTTGCTGCCAAGTAAGCATGGTTAGGATGGGACCATACATCATTTTCCCATCACTGACAGAAAGCCACAGAAGCCGCTTATCAGCAGCACCACACATTGCTTGTGGATCAAAAGTTTACCCTACAATCTTTTGAAACAGCAAGTGGCATTTTAGGAAGGAAAAAATCTAATTGTAATAGTCAAAAACTTGACTTTTACCACAGCACCACATTGAGATGACGTTACTGAAAAAGCAATTAGTGATCATATGCCAGCAATAAAGCTTCTGTACCCTTGTGCTAGTGTCCTGACCTTTTGAGGGATTGTCAGAAAAGTCAGGCTTCTAATAATCTGTGCATTTGTGCTCTCCTGAACCCAACATAAGAACAGATGAACTAATGAGAGTAGAGCATTTGGGAGCGAGAAATAAACCAGCAGTTGGCCCAGAGCAGAAATAATATCCAATGAAGAAATCATCTTCCTCAACAGAGTATTTTGAACAACAGATCAATGCTTCATCTATATGCTCTTTTTTTAAAAAAAAGCAAATATCACTGCACAGAATTTGCTGCCCTACAAGTACAGTAATCCTGGGAAACTCAGGGCTTGCCTAGCACTAAGATATATGATAAAATAAAGTTGCATATTTCAGTGTATTTAGATCTGGTACAGGCCTGATTTTCTGCATAGAATTATACACTGACTGCATACTTTGTAAAAGACCAATGAACCTTCCTCCTCACCCCCAGCTGCTTTCACCTCAGGAGCCAACAAATTCAAGGATTGCACTGTTCTGTGGGGTATAATGATTCTGATTTTATATGGAGGAGCCCATGGAATGATTGATTTACAGGAATTTTACTGGTGGTTATAGACTGGTGAGCCTTTTTAAAGAGATGTTTCAGCACACCTAATTGTAATAGAAGCAGGGGAAAAGGTGAGGTACCAGGAAGAAACTGTGAATGTTTCTGTATACATTAAGATATTTTTTTTTGTACATCAGTAGTAATTCAGTAAAGGATATCACTTCATGTAGTTTTACCACCTGCAGCTCAGTCTTTGCATGGTTACTCAGAAGTATATCACACTGATTTCCATTGGACTTATTCCCAGGTAATTACACTTAGGATTGTGACTTTGGAGCTGTAATGAAGGGTGTATGCTCTTATCATTGAGAACAAAAACAATACATGTTGATCATGGGTAAGGGTGTGCACTTGGTATATACCTAGCTGAGTAAATACAAAACCCCCCACCTAACAGTTATTTTTCGGGTATTTATTCAGCTGAAGGAGCTGCACCTGAATAAAAGCCAGTATTATTTGGCTTTTATTTGGGTGCGGCTACTCATCGAGTCATGATGCCCCTGTGGCACAACTTGGCAAGTTCAGAAGGCATTTAAACTCTAACTGCCTTCCCTTTCCTCCCGGAGTTGTGTGTGAGTGAAGGGAATGCATTTAAACTTTAAATCAGTCCCCATAGAGTATAATGGAGCCAAATAAATTCAAGTTTCCAGAATATTTACCCGAATACCAGTAAAATACCAATACTGGTATTCAGGAAAATTCAAGAATACTGATATTTTTCGGGTCCAATAGACCTGAATTGGGGGAAAAACCCAATTTTTTTTTTGCACACTCCTAGATCAGGGGTTTAAAATTAGTATAGAAAATATAGGCTTCAATCCCATTCCGAGCAGACCTAGTAAGGTTGCTCCCAGAGGAGCTCTCCTTATGATCAAACCAGTTAGGATATTTGAAGTTTGGTTTGTGTTCTATCCTGTCCATTGGACTTCCTGGTTTTTTGTGTGTGAAAGTTAGGTAATGGGTTGGATCACACAGATCGGTTCCATTAGCAGAGACACTTTCCTCCAGTAGATGGAATCTTCTTCCAGGGGAAGGCACCTTTAGCGGAACAGATATGGGGGATCCAACTAAGGCTGACAAGGCTCCAGTGGGGTTTGAGCAATCCCTGCCCCCAGGTCCCATTGCCCACTGCCGCTCTAAGTGGTGGCAGGGAAACAATAAAGGGGAAAAAAGCTTTGTGTATTCACTAGAACGCTATACAGGAAGTGACAAAGGTAACTCTAGGAATTGCTGGGACCTCTGTGGTTTTACCATAGAGTTTTCAGTGATTCCTACAGCTACTCTTGTCACTTCCGGTATCAATTTCCAGTAAGTACAACAGGCTGCTTTTTCCCCTCCTACAATGCTCTGCCTCCCTACAACCCATTGGATGCCAGGCCTAGACCCAACTCTATATCTTTACTTAAGTTGGTTTAATAATTAGGGCTGGTATCAGGGGCTGAGATCCTTGGAAGAATCCATGGCTATAGCACCCCAGAAGTGTCTACCACCAGTGTTCCCTCTAAGCTGAGTTAGTGTGAGCTAGCTCACAGTTTTTTATCCTCCGGCTCACACATTTTTTGTCTTAGCGCAGGAAGGATGGCTCCAGAGCAAGCTAATGTATGCAGTAGCCATATTGCTCACTTACAACTTTAATGCCAGTAGCTCACAAAGTAGAATTTTTGCTCCCAAGACTCCACAGCTTAGAGGGAGCATTGTCCACCACTGGCCAGAGCCCTCTCCTATTGCTCCTTGCTACATTCCCACTTGCCCACCAACTGCGGTGGCGCAGACGATAGAACGCCTGCTTTAACAACTATGAACAGCACTGTGGCTGTTCGAGAATCACCGCGGTCGGAGTGAGCCCCCGACCCTAATCCCAGCTCCCGCCCACCCAGTGGCTCGAAAGCAAGTAACACCTAAAAGCAAGTAGAATGGGTACCTACCCTTAGATGGGTAGGGGGCACCCTCCTTCAATAAGGTGTGTGGCGGCGGCATGGAGATGGCGAAAAACGGTAGCAGGAGAACATCGGTGGCGGCAGAGCAGTGATGGTGGAGGCGGACGGCGATACTCGGTAGAGCAACCCCTGGTGGCCAGTAAGAACATCTAAAGGCAGAGACCGGGAGGTGAGCAATGGCGTGTACGCGGGCGTGACGGAGCCTTGCTGGATGGAGCCGAAGCCGGAAGCGAGCACGGAACGTGCGCCTACACGGTCCTGCTGATAGCCATCCAAGGGAGACTCCTGAGACTGCCGTCCCCCCCAAAAAACCCATCAGAGACTGCCGAAGAAGACGACGAGCCAGAACAACAACAACAAGGATCCACCACCTGGGTGCCGGTAGGCTGCCCCATCCCCAGAAAAATATGTGGCCCAAGTTAGGTTTCAAAGTTCTTAGAATGCAACATGTAAACTGCCCAGAGACCCTTCGGGGTTAGGGCAGTATAGTAAGTCTAAAGTATAAATATAAATAAATAAATAAACTTGGGCAGATGAATAAATGATAACAGTGATGAGGAGCAAGCTGCAGCTCTTTTCCTTACACATTAATTGTCTGAGCAAATGGGTGATGATAGCAAGGAACTACCATGGCAACAGAGGGGTCTACTGGAGGGAGGGGAGTCTGATACTAGCCTTATTGATTAAAGTTGTATTGCTGAGAGTTTTCAACCACAGCCATGTTACACTCTGCTTTTTAGATTCAGGTGGGTAGCCATGTTGGTCTGAAGCAGTAGAACAAAATTTGAAGAAGTGTGCTTGCACATGAAAGCTTATACCTTGAATAAAACATTGTTGGTCTTAAAGGTGCCTCTGGACTAAAATTTTGTTACTCTGCTTTTTAGTTAACTAGGGCTGCGGTCACACGGAGCATTAGGCACGCTAGAGAGACGGAAGATAGGCGGAGTTCCCGGGCGCGATCTCACCGCCACATCTGGGAAGCATAGAGCTCCCGTGGCTCACCCGAGGCTTCACTCCGAAGATGCACGGTAAAAAACTAGTACCTCGGAGGTACTAGTTTCCAGAAACCACGGGGCAAGGGCAGGCGCGTGATCGCGTTTCCGGTGGAATCCCATGGCATCCAGCGCCCGCCCATGTCCCCTCGCAGAAAGGTTTTTTTCCCAAAGTGTCCTCGAGATGCGCACAAGCACCCAACGAGGCATGCGCACACGTCGGTGTACAGACAAATAAACCACCCGTTTGCCGTGGCACGCAGCTTCTTTTGCCACGCCGCAGGATTGTGGTGTGATTGGCACCTCCCCCCTACCACGGGACCACCACGGGACCTCCACGGGATGTCTGCTTGTGCACGTTATTTTGCCCCGGGGCAAACAGCCACGCTCCCCCCCCCACATTTTCCTGCCCGTGTGACCGCAGCCTAGAAATAGCTTCCCAAAGCAAAAATGTGTTATAAAGAATAAATCTTTTAAATAATTGGAACTGTTTGAATTCTTTTATTTCAGGCTGATAAAAGTTTGTGGTGTCTGAGGTGTCTTCAAATATGCCCATGGTTGGTCTAGGCTGGTTCTTGGAAGCATAAATATGTCAAGGACTGTGAGACAAGTAATAAAACAGTAGGCAAGGAGAACTTAACACAATGCTTATGTCTTGGAATGAACATATTGACCATTCATTTACTTTTCCCAACAGTACGCAAAGGCTACCGAATCCAGACTGACAAAGACAGAGATTCAATGAAGGTGTTGTACTATGTTGAGAAGGAACTGGCTCAGTTTGACCCAACGAGGAGGATGCGAGAAAGATGTGAGAAGCAGACCTTGTCCAACTATTTTCAGCAGAGCCCAACACTGAATCCTTTGAAACAGAATGGAATGTTAATGTAGACTCCACACCATGTTTCTGACCTTACTTTTTATAAATTATTGTTTTTAATAGAAAGGTCCAGTGGCCCCTGGGGGTCCATGAAGGTAGTTGAGGAAGTCCCCATGTCCTCCATAAGGCATAGATTGAGCCTTCCTTTGCTATTCAGCTAATGTGAAGACAAAGGCCTCTCATTTTTTTTTTAGAACTGGAGGGAGGGTCTCTATGGCTTTAGGGAAGGGGACAGAATCAGCTTCCCCTTCTTTCTTATATTAGCTGCCATCCACAGTCAGCTAGCCTTCAGATCTCCTCAGAAACCAGGAAACACAATTTATTGCTGAGAGAGAGAGGCTATGGTCACATAAGCAGTTTGTGCTGATATCATTGTGGTACCTTTGCAGATTTAAAAAGCACAATCAGACAGCAACATCTGCCTTACAGGGCCCAGTCGTTGCCACCCCATTCTGCCCCCCTTTGGAAGCGGAGTAATCAGGCACTGGGGAAAATCCAGTCTTTATGGATATCAGTGCTTTCACCCTGCATTTCCAGATGTCTGAACACCCCTGATGTAAGCTCAACCCAGTTGGGAAGTTTGATCGCTCAGTTCTATTTTCACTCCTTGGTTTTTTTAAAATCAGTTTGCGATGTGCACATAATCACATCTTTGTGTACACCAGCAAGCTTTCAGCTGTCCTCTGAGGCAACAAATGGGGAGGAAAGGACAGCCTCCTTTGTCTTTTGTCATACCAGTTCCTCTGCCTACAGCTTTGCAGCACACAGGGTAGGGAAAAAAGGGTTAATTGAAAAGATGAGTTTTTTTCAGAGGGGGAGGCAGCCTCCTCCAGCTGTCAAAATGGAGCGGTGCTTCGAATAACTGGTTATGCGCATATGCAAAAGACAAATTAAAGGAAAGAAGCCAACCAACCACCTATTCCATGGTGGCCCCTCAGCAGTAATCTGAATGGTCGACCATGGGCGAGCGTGCAGTGAGGCTGCTTCAGGGCATGCTATCTGGTCACCCCTTCCCGCTATGATTTAAACCATCGTAAATAGAGGCGCCACCAGATCGTGCCAAGCCTCCAGTGTGGCCACAGCCAGAGAGAGGTGCCACTCTGCATAGACAATAATAGCCAATGATAATTTTCAACTGGATACTGTTAGCTCAGGTTTTATGTGATGACGGTCTTTTTTCTGTTTCTATGAACAGCTCTGGAAGTTTTTCTAGGCCCCTTCCCACCCCTATCCAGTTAGCCATTATCTAGAATTTATTAACCATCAAGGATATCTCTTGCTCTTTCTGATGCAAATTCCTGTTCCGTCAAGCGGTGAGATTGATTAGAACTAGAGTCAGGGCCTTTTGAGTTGTGGCTCTGTAAAATCAGCAACCCTCCCAGGTCTGGCCTTGTACAAACATTTCCCTAAAGTGTAGTTGATAAGAGTCACACTGTGTTGTTCTGAGGATATGAGAGGACAGAAGCCTTTACAGGGCATGCAGAGCTTCTGCACACAGAGATGTTCTCAGACATTCTGTCAGGAATATGAAGACAAGAAAAATAGCTCTGCAGACTGATGTTGTGCAAGTTGCTGACTCATCCAGTCCATTCAGATATGGTGGACTGATTTAAAATAAATAAATAAATTGCTGCCTCTATTTTTAGTTTTACACATTCAGTAGATCCAGCCCATAAGTGCTAGAAGGTCCTGGCAGTCACAGACACGCAAGCTGCCCCAATCAACTGACAGACAGATTCAAGGAATGACTTTAATCACAGCTTTTACAGAAACTAACAAATTACATGGTGTTCTAAAACAGTCATCACTGAACATGCTGCCATTTGCCACCCACAAGAAATACTATAAAAAGTATTTCTCCAGATTGGAATGCCTGGGACCCAGATGTCATTGCATGTGGTAGGGTAGGCAGTGGGGGTGATGGGAGGGAAACATCCAGTCATTTAAAAAGTTCCTCCCTTGGTTGATCATACCGAACCAGCCTGTCTCCCTCTGTAGGAAGAGAGTGAGAGTACAAAGTTAACACACTGAAGGCTTCATCTTCCATAATTCCTCCACAGAGGGATGTATATGAAAATTAGAGACAAAGACAGATGTTTTATTAATAGTAACTAGGAGGAAGAGATTTGTTTCAGAGAAAAGATGTAGTTCCTTAGTGCTTTTACATGATATTAAAGGCACTGAAAGATCTCAGATCCTGGATCAGTAGTTCTGCCTCATATATCTATGTGAGGTAGAAGCTCATCTAATTTTTCCTCAGCACATAACTTTTCCCTTTTTTGTCTGATTTGAGATGTGTGTTTGGTACAATTGGTGGAGGAGGAGTGAAGCAGATAATAAAACAGCTTGTACAAAAGGCCTAATGCCTCATATGGAATGGGGAAGCCTTCTCAAAGCCTGAGACAGTGCAGTGATTGGTGTAAAGTGGAAGCACTGTGCAAAAAATGCCAGTCAATACAATCCTATTCCGTAGAAACATTAGCAGAGTCTTCTGCTTGGATGACATCCCTACCAGGGACACGTCTGCTGAGTCAGTTTCCCCCTCCCACTCATTGCCCCGTGAGATTGAAAGGGAAACAAAATCAGCAGGTTAACAGAAAATATATAGAGAATCAGTGCCCTTCCCAAGTTATTTGTGAATACAGCTCATGTTTGTTTTGGGATTACTTGGAACATGGTCTGTTTGAGTTGGACCTGGATTCATGGGGCAATGCAAGGCTCAATCGCCTCTACAATTTTTTTTTACATGTTTTTATGTTACATCAAAGTTAATCCTCCAGACAGGTTTCAATCTTGTTGGTGTGTGAGTTAGTTAGTGTGCGAGAGGGAGGTCAGGATAAAAATCATGACAACATGGCTTTTGATGAACGATCTCATGTTTCTGATAGACTCCACTGCTAAGAACGAATCAAAGCTCCACTCAGAAGGAGCAAGCCACTATTTGAATTGATGGGAGCCTGTCCCACCATGATGTTTATTGTTTCTGTCATTTCTCTGTCATCTGTTTCAGACAATAATACCATCTCAGAGCTCAGCTCCTTGCATGAGCAAGATGCCAACTTCCGCCAGTCTTTTCGCCAGGTGCGCAGAAAGCCACTCCCTCCTCCAGGAGATCTCCTGGAGGGTGATGCAGAGTACTGGGCAGGGGCTGGCAGTGGCAGTGGCATGTCCAGACCCCAAACATGCTCTGATTACAGGGATGAGAGGGGCAGCTTCAGGCTGAGGTGAGTGTAATGCCTGGGAGAGGGAGAACAGGAAGGAGAGAAGGGTCTTTTCATTTCCCGGTTTTCTGTGCCTTAATGGCAAGGAAGGTGCTAATAGGATGTGGAGATATTCACAGCAATTGACTAGCTCTTTTGGACTGTAATTCTAATTGACTAATTCTTTTGGACTGCAAAATTCCATTGAGTAGGGCGACTGAATCGATTCCTTGGATCAGTGGCATAGGAACAAATGTATCAATTTAGTCTTATGATATAGGCCAACATTTAAAGTAATTTAAATTGCTGTTATTGTACAACCAAGGAATTTAAGTTGAATGTCAGTGTCGGTATTGGAGGGGCAGACTTCTAGGGTATGCTGTAGGTGCATCACATTGGGGCCCTTGTATACATTGTGCATCAGTGAGTGTTTTCCATGGCATCCATATCCAGCAGAGAACTCTGTCTTGACTTCCTAGCATATTCAGCTGTGAGATACACATAGGCCAAAAAAACCAAAAATGGAATAGTAACACAAGCTGCATGACAGGAAGAAAAGAGATGCATCTGTATATGAACAATGAAACTGCTTTATACTGAGTCACGCCATTTGTCCATCTGGCTCAGCATCATTTGCTCTGGCAGCAGCTCTGCAGAGTCCCTGGGTGAGACATGCTAGATTTGAGTCCAGTAGCACCCTTGAGACCAACAAGATTTTAATGGCATAAAGCTTTTGAGAGTCAAAGCTCCCTGTGTCAGCCACCCATGGTCTTCCCCAGTACTTGATACCTGAGATCCTTTTACTGGAGATGCCAAGTATTGAGTGTTTGACCTTTCTGCCAGCTATGGATGACTGTGACCCTCTAATATGTAAGCCCCAAACTCTTACCCATTGCATCATGCTGACATTCTAGCTACAAGCCCTCTGAACAGTGTTGGTTGCGCTGTGCTTTTCTTCACCCGATTAGCACTGATGCGACTATATACTTACTATATACGTTCTCTCAGAAGGCTATCACCAGTCTGGCCAGTCAGACAATTGGATGAGTCAGGATTTGAGTCTGGGTCACAGTGCATCACTTCACAGTCTGGACTGCAAAATACTTTCACCTGTGAAGTACCCTGGCTGTTCCATATCTGGGCTTCTTAGTGCTAAGAATCCTTTTCCCGCCCTCATTCACTTAGGGTCTTCGTCCTTGGCTCAGGGAGGGGGCATGTGGAACTATTGGCCTATGCTGCTCATGATATATGCCAGTATATATTTGGGTTGATAATTGCTTACCATTGTCTAGTTACTGTGAACGCGACCCGAAAGCATTTATTTCTTGTTTCCAACAGTCAGCAGAGATCAAAGTCAGAGAAGCTCTCTCGGAAGAGTTTCTCCATGGGAGTGCCAGCCGTCTCCATGGATGAACTTGCAGCTTTTGCTGAGTCTTACAGCCGGCGTGCCCGTCGAACAGAAGGCAGTCAGGAACCCAGGCGCTTTGAGAGATCAGGGTCACAAGTAGTACGTGGAGGGGCGGCGCAGCACCAGGACAACTCCTTGGACGAATATTACGGCGCACGAAGGGGAAACCATGAGCCACAGACAGATTCAGATCGGGGCTGGTCATACAGTCACCCCCGGAGACATACCCATGATGAGAAACAGGTGCCTAGGCTAATGTGTCGGACACCTGGAGGGAGTCAGAAGTATGACCACTCTTACCTAACCAGTGCCCTTGAAAGGAAATCACGAAGCTACGATGAGAGTGGTGAGCACAGCGAGACCCCTTCAAAGCTTAGCTCCCATTCCAGCCAGAGAGGTGGGTCGTACTATGCCTGGTCACCACAATCAACTTACAAGTCAGGACAGCAGCAGCAGCAACAACAACCTCCACAGCAGGAGGAAGGAGAAGACCCTCTACCGCCTTACAGCGAGAGGGAGTTGAGCCGGGGTTCTTCATACAGAAGCAGAGAACAATCTAATCTCAACTCCTCAGAGAAGAAAAGGAAAAAAGAGCCAAAGAAAACAGTAAGGCCACATCTGGCACTTCTGTTCCAAATGGGTTGAACAGGGGTCATCTGGCATTGGCGGTTTTCAGGGCCTGGGGTTACAGGGCTACTTGGGGCCGCTTCTAAGGAATCATTTTATACTCAGGTTCCAATATCTAAGTTGCATCTGGAGGGGGGAAAAGATTTCACTATTGTTTGCAAGAGTTTTGCAGACAAAAGCTGAAAATTATACAACCTACATCCTTCCTAGTGATGTGAAGTACTTGTAGTGTATTCTTAGGTTTTTGGATTTTGAGTAAAAATGTATCCTGTATATGGACTTCAGACCAGAAGAGTGCAAAGGAGAACATCTTCAACAGAATGTTTCTTGGGCTAGGGGCAGTTCTTCAGGAAAGTAGGAAAATATTTGAACTTAGTAAATCATGCATGAATTTTAGTTAACTCACAAAGAGGAGGTGCTTGTATGCAATCCAAGGAGGATGAGTAGAGAGCAATTATTATTCAACATATGAAGTTTCTAAGGTTTTAGAATGTTCTCGTAACTCACAGTGTTCATGCTAGACAACACTTTAAAGGAGTATCTGTTTTGGAAAGCTAGATGTTGAACAGTTGTTGTAAGAGTAACTCAAGAGAGGGGTGAATTCTTCTGCAGGTCAGTTTACTGGGCCTGAATCTTGAATGCAAACAAGTATTCTTTGAGCAGGTTTTCAGAAGGGTCATGAGAAGTAGCTTAATACATGCTACCACCAATCTAGTTAGCATATGGGGAAGACTTCTGGCTGACTAGTTATGGAAAGTTAGTTAATGCCCTCATAACATGAAAGCAGATGTCAAATGTCCATCTTTGTTCTGTTTCCTGCCAAGGCTACATATTCTCTTTTTGTTAGGATTGATAAATAAATAAATAAATTTGATACTTTGTGTTAAGATTGATCTTTTTTTTTTGCTTCTCTCTTGTTTACTACAGAATGAATTTCCAACAAGGATGTCTCTTGTGGTGTGATGCTGTCTTAGAAGGCCTGTGTTAATAGACTGAGAAACCAGAAGCTCTCAGAACTACTTGGACTTCAAGGATGTTGAAGGCTCTTGTCAGTTTCAGTCATGGACCTGGAGGACTAATGTGAAAGCCATTTCCAGCCAATTGCCCTTACCCAGCGAGCCTCTTGGAAAAGATAGCTCACTTCACCAGGAAGTAAAGTAGGGTGTTTTGTTTTTACTGTACTTATCCTTGGACTTCACTACACAAAGGTGATTATCTCTGTACTTTGATTCTCCAAAATGCCTGCAATACTGAAGGAGCTGCCATCTTGTACAGTATATATTCCCCCTCCATTATTACATGCTTCTTACCTGTGTGGCTTTGCATTGTACAGTTGGCAGCAAAGGTTGCTGCAGGTTTCAGGGCCTTTCATCACTTGCCCTTTCACTCCTATTTTGAGAGCAAGAAGGAATTCATGTAACATTTGGAGATGGCTCCAATCATGAAAGTGGTATTTTCAAGAGAAATTGCAAAAAAGGAAGCCTTCATACTTTGGAAATGACCCAAAGCTGCAACCTGGGACACTGCACTATGAAGGACAGGGTAATGAAAGACATTTTGGAACTGTATTTTTAGAAGGCCTCCTTCAGTAATGGGAGCCACGAGTAAGACTAATGTTTTGTTTTGGAAGTGAAACTCAGTAGATTTTGCTGTAATGAGATTGTGCCATGTTATTTCACTGTTGTCTGATATGATGTATCAGCGTTGCCTTACAGTTGAACTATAGCCATAAAAGGCTTCAGCTGGGAATGCTGATTGGTCCTACTGTAAGCAGAATTCATGCTCAGGTTCTGCTGACAGTACTCTCTGGACAATGATTATTATTTTTTTTTAAAGCCAACCGATAGGCAAGAGCAGAGCTAGAATGAGAAAATCAGGGTGCAAAAGAAAGGAATAGCCATTTCTTTTATACATCTACAGGGACCGAGCTTACTACTGTCTGGTAATTGGCTGAGGCCATTCAATAAGGCAGCACAAGATATGAACAATAAATATGTTGGATGAAACACCAGCTTTGGTAGTGACTTCATTCCAGCTGTTTCTGTTTTGTTCCTTTTCTAATATGTTAGTTGCCCAAGAACCCTCCACAGAAGGGGCAGAACAGCCCCAAGTATGTAGGAATAGCAGCTGTGAAGCTCCATTTAGTTTGGTTTCAAGTTGTGTGTGTGTGTTGGGGGGTGGGGAGAGACTTCAGCTGCAGCCACACGTCTTTGAGTCATTATGCTGTCGTTTCAAATATTTGCATCTCCATTGTCCTGTCCACACAGGTATAGTGCAAACGGTATCAATTCTCGGAGCTGAAGTTCAGTCAGCTTGAGCTGGTGGAAAATCTACTTTTATCTATATGCCCAGGATACTTCTTTAAAGCAAAATTTACTGGAAAACTAACAGTTTAAGTGGAAAATGAACAAATGCATTTCAGGACTATTGTTGGGTTTTTGAAAACCAGTTCTGAAGTGATGCTCTCTAGTGAACAGCAAGTGTAGCCCCTGACTGGATAAAAAACAAGTCAGTGGCTGAGGTCAGACTGGCAGTTTGAAGCACAAAGGAGTCGTGGCAAAAAGATCCAGCACAAACTGTTCCGGGTTTTCCTGGTCACACTGCACCGACTAATGCGGGAGCATACCGGGGAGGAGGCGCAAGGGAGCGTTTGCACTGTTGGCCCACCCCTGGCAGAGGCGTGACTATAAGGCGCAGCTTTCTTTTTGGTAATCCAGAGATATGCGCCACATCCCCGCCATGGCATAAGCGCACAAACAAATTGTGGCTTTCGGCGTTCACACTTTGTTGGTGCAGGATGAACGCAGGATGACTGCGCTCTCCAGGGTTTGCTACCACTTTCAACAGGTACTTTTTAAACTCGGGAGGCAAGCGCTACAAGACGGGCTGAGTACGGCTGGGGAACGCCTGACAGATGTGCCTGTGTGAACGGCCCCCTTTAATCTGTTTGTGAAACGTTTATGGCACGTGCCCATCTCGGGGCAAACTGCCAGTCTGAACTCAGCCAGTGTGAGTTTAATCAGGGATTCACCTTTGAGCCCCTTCCTTACTCCAGATTTATGAAGAGTGCTAGTCATAACCTGTGGTATCCCCGTGGAGCAGAAAAAGAGATTTACTGTGAGCTCAGGTCACCACCTGCATGGGATCTTTTCCAGGGATTGGATGCAGTCCTTCAGTGTTTTTGTTCCCATAGACCATGTTAATCTTGACCTGAACTTATGCTGATCCCAGTACAGACAACAGCAACACAAGAGAGACAGCTCGACGTGTCATGTAGGTGCAGGTTTCTTTCCCCGGCTTCCAGTTTGGTATGAAAGCACTGAGAAAGAAGTTATGTGTTGGGCAGTGCTCAGAGGCTCCCGGTCCAGACCCTTAGGAAGCATACTATGTAATATGATAGCACCCCTAAAATATGAGCTGTGGAAAGCCATGCCCCCTTTTAGTTGTCCTGATACTCAGCAACATGATAAATGTACCCTGGATGTTTCCGCACAATCACCCAGGCCCTCCTCATGCCTTTGTTCCTATTGCCTTTGCAGCAGCAGGACCTGGAGGACTGCAATCGGTCACAGTTTTGTCCTGTCCTTGCTCTAAAGCGCTTGGGATGGCATACATAGTTCTCCTCTTCTTAACCGTATCCTTCATGACAACTCTAATGAAGTAGGTTTGGCTGAGAGAGATTGGCTGACCCAGGGGCACCCAGGACGCTTTATGGTCAAGTGGGTGTTTAACCCCAGATCTCCCAAGTCTAACCTCTAACCCTAGACCATGCTAGCTCTTGGGAGAGACGTACAAGGATCACGTGCTCATCTTTCTCTCAAGGAGGTGATAGGAGGTAGAGATTGACGCAGCTGTCTCTGTCTCTGCACTGCCACTGCTATAACTGCTTCAGTTCTCTCCAAATCACAACATACCGCTGGTTGCTCACCAGGTAGCTAAGCTGTAGGTAATTTTTTGAAGGTTCTCAGGTTGCCGGGCCTGCCATTGATTCCTGAGAAATTCAGAGGGACCTTTGTTTTAGGGAATGCTTGATGCACAGCTTCCATTCTGCCATCCTAAAGTACCTAGGTTTTTTGAGCCAACGTCTTTAGCCTGGTGGCCTAATCTTCCCCAGCCAACCTACTTAGGAGCTGGACAGTTACATCCATGACATTATCACACATGGCCTTGCCAGCTTCCTAATGAGGAAGGGAAAGGGTTCCAGAGTGGAGGCCTTTCCAGAGGCTCTGGGGTGTCCCTGCCTTTTGTATGGGAAGGTTGAGAGCTGGCTTAGCTTGGAAGCAACACGTGATTCTTAGTTGTTACTTTGAGTTTGGGCTATGCTGCTTCCTAAGCAAGTTTTCAGGAAGCAGCATGGGCCAAGTTAAACTCATTTCCCAGTTGCAATGCAATCAGTTTGGTGGTGCCACTTCCCAGCAACTTCTACGAACTCAGCACAGCTCTTGAGAGTTGTGTGCTGTTTCTGAGATGGCCGGTCCCAAGTCTTCCCATGCTGAATGGAGGTTTGCCTGGTGGAACAAGAATGTAGAGGCTATGCCACATCTCTCAGTATGAAAAAGGTGTGAGATGGTTTGTTGTCTTACAAGTAATGCCTTGTATACAGGTATGAGTGTATGCAAGGTACCACTTCTGATGCAGCAGGTGCAAGGTAGGGGGTGGGTGGATATAGTCTGGAGATTACTGGTTGGGCAAACTTGTGCTAGAGATATAGACTGGAACATTTACGTACATGAGTGCAATCAGATCGCAACCAACTTTTGGCAGCCCCAGTGTCCTGACTTGAAGCCGGGACGCCACGCTGGCCCCAAGGCCTGTGCCGCTGGGTGGCTGCAGCCCAGGGCCCTCCCCAGCCAGCTCAGCCACATCCCCGCCACGGCAAGAGCCAGCTGGCTGTGGCCTGAGGCCCTCTTCAGCCAGTCCAGCAGCACCCTGCTGCGCCACACCCTAGCGAGTGGCACCTTGCCTCGCAGGGCCCCCCGAATCACCAGCCCAGGAGTGGAATCGGGCAGAGTGACAGGGAGCCCCGAGGCAAGGGCCTAGCCAGGGGGGTGGGCTGGGAATGGTGGGGAGAGTGAGGCTGCAAGACCGGGCTGCCTAGGCAAGAATGGACCCAGGGCAGAGCCAGTTCAGAAACTTACCTGAAGGCCCTGCAGGAAGACCCGGCGAGGAGAGGTTCCAGGAGGAGAGAATGATGCCGGGCAAGCCAAGGGAGCACTGACCGATGGGGAGGGGGCGAGACACGAATGAGGGAGGAGGGCAGGAACTGGCAGATAAAGGGGGAGAGGAGTCACCAATAGATGGAGCGAGGGGGAAGATGGACAGGGGTGGGGACCAGTGTTCCCTCTAAGCTGAGTTAGCGTGAGCTAACTTGCAAGTTTTTAGCCTCCAGTTCACACATTTTCATCTCAGCTCAGGGAGGATGGCTCCAGAGCAAACTAATTTATGCAGTAACCAAATCGCTCGCTCACAACTTTAATGCCAGTAGCTCACAAAGTAGAATTTTTGCTCACAAGACTCCACAGCTTAGAGGGAACAGTGGGACCACAAGGGAGAGAGGGAGATGAGGGAAGCAACAATAAAAGGAGGAGGGAACACGGAAGCCGGGGAGAAAGAGAAGGGCAGAGAACTGACAGCACAGAGAGAGAGAGAGAGAGAGAGAGAGAGAGAGAGAGAGAGAGAGAGAGAGACGTATACTGCAGAACTGCCATATGGGTAAGCTGCTGGAGGTGAAGTAACCTCGTAGCTCCCATATTCTGAGGCTTCCGCACCCTCCTTCAGGGGAGAGGGCACCGGCGGCCTGACACCCAGCAAGGGGCTTTCAAGGAAAGTGCAAAGCAGAGGCTTCCTTGGTTGTCTCTGTGGCAGAACAGTCCTGCTTCAGCCTGCAAGCCCATTTTCACCCTGCTCTCCAAGGTTTTCCCAACACCTCTCTCTCTCTCTCTCGTAACCTGCCACCACCACCGGACCTTTGTAGGAATTGCCCTCTGGGAGAGTCAGGACTCCCAGCTTCCCTTCCAAGTTCTCAGGCCTTGCCTCTGTGTCTTCCGCTGCCCAGTGCCTGGTCATCACAGGGATGTTTTACTGCCTTGTAATAGGAGGAATAGCCTCTTACCAACTGACTGCCTTCCCCCAGCACTCCTTTTAAAATAGCATGTCTAAGACGGTGAAGGTGTGTGTGGAACAGAGAACCACTACCAACACCAAAAGTTACGAAGTATTTATTAAAAAGAAAAATTTCACAAGCATACTTTTAGCACAGCACCAGATTGAGCAAGGGATTCAAAGGAAATGGGTAAAACACAGTTCCTCTGTCCCTCTCTCTGTTCATGCCCTATCTTTTGTTAAATATAGGACAGGATCCTTAGCTTAGAATATTATAGATCTCTACAGAGTTTCGATTAGTTTGCAGCTTCCTCAGCTGTCCAGACCAGCACAGGCCAGCTGTCCAGACCAGCTGTCCAGACCAGCCTCCTCCAGAGTTCAGTTAAGAGTTCTGTCTGCTCTGATGGACTCAGCACAAAAAGAGACCCTCTTCCTTGCTCCCGGGTTTTTTATTTTCTCTCTTTCCCCTCCTACTAACCTGGTCAGGCCAGGTCAAATAAGCTTTTCCTGAAGTCTCCAGAAGTTTCTAGTCTTAAATTCTCCAAATCTCTGTTCCCTGTTGGTGCGGTGGGGGGTGGGGGGCTGGACCATCCTATTGTCTTTAGCCAGACCTATTAGCATTTCTTAAGAGGTAGCTGAGGTGAAGCTGAACTGACTTCCCCCTTCCTGCCTGTTCTCTGCCCAGAGAGAAAAACTTTTGAAACCTCCTGGTAAAGGTTTTACTCAGGTCAGACCTCTACCACCCCCATCCCCCACCCAAATGCATTTCTTCACATCCTCCCATCCAAGTACTGACCCTGGTTAGCTTCCGAGCTCTGGCAAGATTGAGCTCTACCATGCTGTCTTCCCTCCACTGAAACGCCTAGGCTGAGCAGTTTGCAGCCAAAAGTTCTCAATGGGGACTTTCTCAGTGGGCTTCAGCATCTCAGAAGATTTTGGGAAAGGAAGCAGGAAAAAAAATCTATGATTAGGGGAAAGCTCTTCAATAGCTTATTTAGGGAATATTTGGCTCAGAGAAGAAACTCCCTTGGGCTACACCTTGTATAGCTGCTACGTTCTATAGTCATGTGTGTCTTTTTAGCTTCTCATTCCTACTAATTCACCTGCTCATGCGTGATGCTATGAAGACAGCTAGGTCCCTTGGGCCAGTTCTTTAAAAGTTTGCCTACATGGTAGGTCCCATCTCCTCTTGGTCTCCAGTTATACCACAGATTGATGTTGTTTGGTGATAAGGGCAGATCACTGTGGTACCACAAGTATGGTAGATCCTATAATAGTGTGCCACCCCGACCCTGTTTAGGTGGCGAGCAGATTTTGGCTCGCCCGAGGAGCCAAATGGACCCAACCCAGCTTCAGATGGCCCTACGGGATCCGAGGCCCCCTGGCGGCTCGTTAGATGAGCTTGTGGAGGACTGGCATGACCGACTCTCCGCAGCCATTGACGAGATCGCTCCCAGGCGCCCTCTCCGCACCTGCTCTAGGCTGGTGCCCTGGTACTCCCAGGAGCTACGGCTGATGAAGCAGGAACTGAGACAGTTATAGAAACGGTGGCGCTGCGCTCGCGACGAGGCGTCAAGAGCATCCTATAGGACGTTTATGAGATCCTATGAGATGGCAGTCAAGGTCGCAAAGAGAGGTTTCTATGCGACCAGGATTGCGTCTGCTAGCTCACACCCAGCCCAATTATTTAGAACAATTCGGTCGTTGACAGCTCTGCCACAGGGCAGGCGAAATGCTAGGGAATTGGATATTGGCTGTGAGGCTTTTGCGAGCTATTTCGCAGATAAAGTCTTGGTGCTCCGCCGTGACCTCCCTGCCACAGTTGAGACAGTGAGTGAACCCGAGGCCCCTTGCACGTCTTCGGGACCGGGTTTAGAGTGCTTCAGCCTGCTCAGCTTGGAGGAAGTTGACAGATTGCTTGCAGCTGTGCGCCCAACCACATGCAACCTTGATCCGTGCCCCTCCTGGCTCATTAAAGCGGGTCACGAGGGGTTGCGAGGTGCGCTCAGGGAAATTATCAACACGTCCCTCTCGGAGGGACGATTCCCGGAGGCACTTAAGGAAGCGATGGTCCGCCCTCTCTTGAAAAAACCTTCTTTAGACCTGGCCGAATTGGCCAACTATCGGCCGGTGTCCAATTTGGGGATTCAGGGGCTTGCCCTTCAATGGCTTGCCTCTTTTCTTCATGGTCGGGGACAAAGGGTGGTGATCGGGGAACAGCAGTCCCGGAGACACCCTCGATTGTGGGGTGCCCCAAGGGGCTGTTCTTTCCCCATTGTTGTTTAACATCTACTTGCGCCCCCTTGCCCAGATTGCCCGGAGGTATGGGCTTGGGTGTCATCAATATGCGGATGACACCCAGCTCTATCTGATGTTGGGCGGCCGGTCAAGCTCTGACCCTGAAGATCTGCACCGGGCATTGCAGGCTGTGGCTGGTTGGCTCCGACTAAGCCGGCTGAAGTTAAACCCGGCGAAGACGGAGGTCCTTGGCTTGAGTCACGGTGATCTGGGGTTGGGGCTCCCTCTCCCGACCTTCGATGGGGTGCCTATGATGCCAGCGCCGGAGGTTAGGAGTTTGGGAGTGCTCCTGGACTCCTTGTTAACTATGGAGGCCCAGGTGGCAGCCACTGCCAAGTCAGCTTTTTACCATCTTCGGCTGGTGCAGCAGTTGGTTCCCTTCCTCGACCGCAGTGACTTGGCCACAGTGATATATGCGACGGTCACCTTGGGGCTAGACTACTGTAACGCTCTCTACATGGGGCTGCCTTTGTTGCAAATCTGGAAGCTGCAGCTGGTGCAGAATGCTGCGGCCAGGCTGTTGATGGGTCTTCCTCGTAGGGACCACATCCGGCCTGCGCTGAAAGCGCTGCACTGGCTGCCGATAGTGTACCGGATCCGCTTCAAAGTGCTGGTTCTTACCTTTAAAGCCCTATATGGTCTGGGTCCAGCGTACCTAAGGGACCGCCTTTCCCCATATGTTCCCCCGCGAGCACTACGGTCGGGGACCCAACACCTCCTGGCGATGCCAGGCCCCAACGAGGTCAGGCTGGCCACTACCAGGGACAGGGCTTTTTTTGGTGGCAGCTCCTACCTGGTGGAATGAGCTCCCGGAAGAGATCCGGGCCCTGCGGGACCTTGCACAGTTCTGCAGGACCTGTAAGACGGAGCTCTTCCACCAGGCGTATGAGTAGGAGCTGCCACTACCACCACTACCATCATTACCATCATAACCTGGCCCTGGAAGAGAGAACACCAGTGTTTCCCGGAACAGACGACGCTGAGTTGGCAGAGCAGTTGCAATATGCCATCTTGTGGAAGATCAGAGCACTTTTGTTAACAATAATGTTATTGTATTGTAGAGATTTTAATTGGTTTTAAAAATGTTTTATATTTGTTACTGGCCTATGCCTGATTGTAAGCTGCCCTGAGCCCGCGCAGCGGGGAGGGTGGGGTATAAATCAAATCTATAAATAAATATAAATAAATATTACCGTTGGTGTTCACAGCCCTGCAAAACTATGCGAGCAATTTTGAAAAATATTTCTCCAAGGCTACATCAAATGTTCTGTGTATAGTGGCTTTATTACAGCATCTTGGAGAAACTGCCTGTTGTCACCTGTGTATCCTTAAATGCCACCTGTGCTTTTGTATGAATGAGAGAACAGCACCATCTTGTGGTCAGCAGACACTTGTTTATGTTACTTCTGTTACAATGGACAGACAATGGATAGGTTGCAATCCTAAAACTACTGACTTGGAAGTAAATCCCATTAAAACAAGCAGGACTTTCTCAGTACATTTCTAAATTAGATTGGGTATAAGTCAACATCCTTTCATTGCTTTCTACAGGTGGGTAATTTTTTAAAAAACATACCACTCTCTCCTTCTTGGCATTTCCAGTTGGTCAGCCGTGTCAGTCTGAAGCAGTACAACAAATTTAGAGTCCAGTGGGGCACCTTTAAGACCAACAAAGGTTTTATTCAAGTTATGAGCTTTCATGTGCCTTATAACCTTAACGTTATTTAGTGTCACTTTGCATATCTTGATCATCATCATGTTGCATGTTAATTTGCTGTTCCTTCTCTGGCTATAAATTTGAACCTTTTTTGCCATTCTAACATATTTGATAAAGTGTTCCTTGCACACGAAAGCTCATACCTTGAATAAACCTTTGTTGGTCTTAAAGGTGCCACTGGACTCTAAATTTGTTGTACTTCTTGGCATCTGTTTCTGAAATTACTTTGCAGGTTTCTTACTAACTATGGCTGTGAACATGAAAAGGCCCCTGGTGGAACAGATCAGTAGTCCATCTAGTCCAACAACCTGTTTCAGGGCCAAACTAAACGTGATGGCAGCTACCAGGCCACCAACCCATGGCCACCACTACCGTTTTAGAGGAGAAAATAGCAATTTAACCATTGCTGTGAATGATGCAGTGGCAACAGGTGATCTTGTTTCTCCCCTCCGCACTTTTTAAAGTGCCAAAACTCAACATTTTCAATGTTGCCGGGGGGGGGGGGGGGGGGGGGCAAGACCACTGACTTCCACTGCACCACAGGCCCAATCAAATTGGCCCTCATGCTAATTATTAAATATCTATTTTCTCTAAAATGGTGGCAATGGTCACGGGTTGGCCCCAAGGCTGCTGTTATTTTTAGTTTGGCCCGCAGACAGTGGCCAACCAGTTGTGAAGGCCAACAAACGGGGTATAGAGGCGAAGGTTTCTCCCTACTGTTGCTATTCAGATTTTACTGCGTATAGTATCATGATGGTTAGTAATCATTTAATCATTATAGCTAGTAGCCATTGAAAGACCTGTATTCCATGAATCTTTCCAATATCCTTTCAAAGTCATCTATGCTCCTGGACATCACTACATTCTCTGACAGTTACAATTTAATTATTCACTGAGTAGAGGAGATTTCCTTTTGTCTGCCCTGAATGTATTGCACCCAAATTCTAGCATTATGGGAGAAGCAGGGAAAGTTTTATCCATCTACTTTCTCTGCCCCATGCATAATTTTAAGAGCCTTTTGTCATGTCCCTCAATAGTAGTTTTGCTCTCAACTCTTCAGCCTTCCCTCATAGGAAAGATGCTCCAAACAGGGCAAACCTAGTTACACCCTTTTAAGTTTACTGAAAACAAAAGGCTCAGAAGGATGTAGCAGTTTTTAGATTTCACTGCCTTGGGTGTTCTGCACTTTTTCCAGCTCTTCAGTATCTTTTGTGAGACGGGAAACCAGAACTATAAACAGTATACCAAATGTGGCTGCGTGTTTGTGAAGGGTAATCTAAACACTGAAAACCACTAAGTACTTCTAGAATTACTGAAAAACCAATAGGGGTTTGACACTATGCACATTTAGTTATAAAGTAACCTGTATTACTATCATCCATGGTATCAGAAAGAATACATAGAAAAGAAATAAAGAATGCTGAATAATAATTTTTATGGGAACCCTTTATTGTATGGGCAGTACCACAACCAAGTGTGCTGCTGGACATGAACTGTTTTTCACCCAAGTAACAATTGAAATGAACTGTTATTCCTTTCTGTATTGAGATTTCAGGTGAACACAAGTGACATCTAGAGTTGTCAACTGACTGGACAGAAAAAAAGTCCCTTTAATAGAGACTTATACAGATATTCTCAGGTGATGTTATCTTCGTGCCATGCCTGCCATACCATGCCTTTCATAACATCTTTTTATTCCAACCTTTCTCTTTATATATATTTAAGTCCCTCATCTGAATCAGGGTGTTCTGCTTCACCTATCCACGCCCTTCTCTGCACCTATCCCAGGATATTTTCCATGTGAAGAGAAGGTATATTCTTTGAACAGACAAATCTGATCAGGACAGTTTATTCTTAGTTTATGTATTACTCTCCTACAGTTTATTTTACCACTTATGTTATTCACTGGAGACATGGAGAATAGAACAAAATATGTTTATTTAACTGGTCAGAGTAACAAAATAACTGAGCTGGGTCTGAAGAGTGTACACATTTACAGTTTGAAATCTTTGAGAGGCTTATAGTCATGAGAGGCTTATAGTCATGAATACCATGGTAGATACACTTCTTACTTTTAAGTGTTTTTGAGAGGAGCAGCACTCAAACCGTGCCTATCTACTAATTCACTAGCGTCCCTATTGGATTCCTGGCCTAATCACGGTACCTCCGATAACCTCTCATAGCCCACTCTCCAGCCAGCTCCCCAGCTGATCAGCTGTTAAACTGACCCCCCAATATTCCATTCTTCCTCCTGCCCCCACTCTAAAGGGAACTTACTTTAACCGGAGGAGGCAAACTCTTCATTGTCTATCACAATGCTAAGCTTCAGTTGCCCATTGTGTCCAACCCTAGCAACATCAGAAGCACATTTCGGATCCTCCTCCCCCTCCATAGCCAGCTTTTCTTGCTAGGCGGGTCACTGTCTTGGTGCTTTTCCAGAAGGGGCTGAAAGTTATTAATGGAAAACCAGGGATTTCCTTGTAATAATTTCTATAACCCTGTCACTAAACTCTGAGTTGCTTTGTATTTTGTCTGTGAGTATTAGCAAAGAAGAACTCTTTTATTTTTAAGTTCATAATATGGTTGCCAGGTTGACTTACCCTGCCAGCAGGGGTACAGTTTGAAGGGAGGCAGCTTTCCCGGAGTGGAGCAGTGTTGCTGACTTTGCCGATATGATGTCATACAAAAGTGACATAATCGCACCAGGGACATCAAGCGACGACACTCTAGCTAAATGCTAGACAGTCGCCGCACGACATCCCTGGCATGATGGCGAAAATCAGGGAATCTCTGTCCAGACTGTGGGTCTGGCAACCCTGGTTCATAAACATATATCTCTTTATACTGAACACTTTCCTTAAACAAAAATGTTCCTTAAGTCACAACACTACGCATCCTGCTAAACCCAGTTCTAACATTTACAGGGCTTGTACACACATGCAGGTTCTCTCAGCTAAATAAAGAAGATGGGGATGTTGACTAGGATTGCCACCAACCCTGGAGAAAAATGTCTTGTCCCTTTAAAAGAGGCCTAATGTGTAGAAATAGGCAGCTGAAGCTTTTCATAACATCACCAGGTAAGTAACATCCCATTGGATTTGTGAGCGTTCTTTAAAGAAAGGTCAAGACGATACTCTTTTCGCTGTCCCTTGATATTTTGACAGCACAGCAAGGAGGCGTGTGCGCACTCATCAAGGAGGAATGTTGTTTTTATGTCAACCAATCAGGACACATAGCCACCCACCTCCAGGACCTTAAAGATGCTGTTAAGGTATTTCATCAAGTTTCCCTAGACACCACTTCAAATTGGTGGGACCTTTTCCCAAATATGACTGGATGGCTTAAAACAGCATTACATTTTCTTCTTCTTGGAGGTTTCATAGTTTTAATAGGTTTCTTAGTTGTCTCTTGCACAGCAAAATGTATTCCTACCCTATTTTCTTCAGGAATCAGAATAGTCTCTGATTCTACTGCTGCTGTTTCATCCTGGCAAAGACGTATCGACAGCTGGGTCGAAACATTTTTGCATGGGTCAAATTTTCTGACCCAAATGGGGGATTTGTTGTGAGAAAAATAAAATAGTTGGTTCAGAAAATTTAAACCTCATTTATACAGTTAATTTTGTAAAGAAATCATGGTGTTTCTTTTCTCCTCTATTTCTGTAACTTTCCAAGCAGCACAGTGAACATGATCCCCAACATGATTTTGCTAGGCCTTTGTCTCAAGAGATATCTTTCCTCCATCTTACACAGGAACCAAGATCTGCATTACATTGTTCATGAACCTAAAGAATTTGGAAAAATTTAAACCTAAAGAATTTGGAAACATTTAGACCTAAAGAATTTGGAAACAGTTAGACCTAAAGAGATTGGTATGCACCTGCCATTAAGTCAAGGAAGCCAGAATATTTGCAATACAAAAGGTTTGCCCACATGCAGAAACCCACATCTCACCTCCAGCCAGCAAAACAGTGCCTGACTGTCTGACCAAGTCAAGGGAACAAAAAACATCCTGAAATTGTAACATTCTTGTCTTTGTCATTTAGAGATTCGAATGCTATCTTGCATTGTTTTGCAAAGGAGCATCAGGGTGCCCCATTGCCTCTGGAATGTGTAAACATCTCCTAGGCCCTGATGGCCCATATTAACATGGCAGTTAGATTAATTGATGCAGTTTATGATTTCTATGGCTCTATCGAAATGTATGGGACCAATATGGTATAAAAGGAGAGCAGAAGCTTCATTTCAGGACTGACTCACAGAGATCCAGAGAAGAAGGCTTTGCCTTTCGTGATCTCTCTGGGCCAGTCCAGAAGCTTCTGCTGCATGGGGAAATCTTTGTTCTATATATACCGTGTTTCCCGAAAATAAGACACTGTCTTATATTTATTATATATATATATATATATAACCACTGACGGTGGTTTTTTCCCTTTGAAGTAAGTATTCTGTTTTGTATTTCTTGCATGTCTTTAGCTAATAAACTATTTTATTGTTTAAATAACCTTGTGTTACATTCCAGCTAATTTTCCTTTAACATTTTACCCGCCTTGGTAAGGGGCACTCACCAGACCATCACAAACCTAAAGGGGGTGGGAACAGGTGCAGGTGACACTTTATACAGGGTTAGTATAGACTACCAAAAGTGCTACAGGTGCATTCTTACAACATCTATTAAGCCTCTATTAAAGGAACTGTTTTTTCTCTTTAGGCTGTTGGTAACTGTAATCTTTATAGACTGAGCCTGGAATGGGGCTTTTTGATGACCAGGTCAGGTGCATGTGTAACACATGTCATTTTTGTTTTAACATTTTATTTCTGTTAAACGGTTTAGAATTAGGGCCTACGGAGCAAAAGGTCGCAGAGCATGGGCAGTTGGTAAAGTTGCTCACATATTACTAGCTGCAAGAGCCCCACCCCCTCAGTTAATCCAGCCTGCAGCAGCAGAGAGAGAAGGCAAGAATTTAATTGAGGGGAACTGCTAATTTCTCTGCAGGCCCAATCCAAAGAAAGGATTCCAGAGCAGCAGGAGCAGCAGCAAGCACTCTTGAAGAGCATATGGGGAAGAAGCAGCCCTCTTAAGTTTACATTTGGGGCTTTCTGTTTTTTCCTTGTGTTAATGGATCCTGTTTGCAAAAAAAATTCCATTGTTCTGAGTGCTCTTCCTGAAGGGCACTGAAAATCCTGTCTCTTCAAATGTTGATATGTTTATTTATAGACAATATCATTCAGTTTTATCTTTAATTGTAAAATTGTTAAGTTTATGATAAATGTTTGTTATATTGAAAACCATTTAACATCTTGAATGTTTTTCCCCCTATACTTTTGAAGCAATTTCACATTTGTCGAGCCATAAGGATGCTGTCATTTATTGATCTGAAACCCTTCGCCCCAATCAGAAAGGGTTACACATGGTTTGGATCATTACCAGTTTGGAGGGGGAACAACTGCTACTGATTTTTAAAACCCAGATATTATCCTGTTCTGAAAAACAAACTCTCACTCTACAGTAGACGCTGTCATTATAAATTAAAAGGACTTTTTTTGGGGGGGGGGATTCTTAGGTGGGTTAATCATTGCTTTAGGTGGTACAGTGTATCCACTGTCCCCTTCTTGGCTAGTGCCCTGCTTGAACTCCCACCCCCATAATGATGTTAAAATTATGTGTTGATTTACAATTCCTGTAGTGGGCCCTACCTTTCTTTTACTTTCTCCACTCCCCTCTTAGGTGAACAAAGGATGCTTCCTGGGATGAGGCAATCCCAGCAAAGGGGACAGATGTGGAGAAGTAAATGGAATTCACTGTTAATTAGAATGGCAGCCCTATAAGGTTTGATCCTCTGCATATTTTACTCAGAACTAAGTCCCACTGAGTTTAGTGGGGCTAGACTGACCAGATCTCCGGCTTATCAAGAGACTTCCCACCTCAAGCCCTGTCACTCCCTCTGCTGCTCTGTGGAGGATCACAAGTGGGGGGAGAATTAGCATTACACCAATGCAGAGACATCACCATAGGGTTTTGGGTGAATCCTAGAATGTAGCATTAGGCTTATATTGGAATTCATCACAGCATTGAACTGGCAGCCCTAAGTGGAGCTCAATTCCTGTGATTATGCACTGGATGACTAAGTACCTTCTATAGTATGAAGGAACTTATTAGCATTTATATGCCACACAAGGATTTTTGCAAATCTTAAGCAAGAGTAATAGTGGTTCTGTAATTCAGTAAGGCAGTTTTGGTCCAGGCGAAAACTCCATGCTTCTATATCCTGTTTTCAGGATACTACGGCTGCGGTTACTTTCAATCCACTTTCAATGCACTTTCCAACTGGATTTTACCAGTTCACACAGAAAAATCCAGTTGGAAAGTGTATTGAAAGTGGATTATTTAGTGTGTGTGATGGCAGCCTATATCTTCCAGGAGGCTTTGTTTTAAATCCACTGCTATATCTAAGGAGACCTCAAATTCTGAAGTCCACAATGGGGACAATGGGAAAATCAGTGGAAAACACTGGCCACCCCCCACAACCTTTTCAGGCTTTGCTTGCTTGCAGATTCTCTTCTGAGCAAACTTTAGATCAGCTGTTTGTTCTTGGCCGGTATGCTGCAGGATCAAACATTATGGCATGGGAGGCTCTCATCTGACATGTGCACTATTATCAAAGAAGTGACATCCTACTTCCTTCTTCTCCTTTACTGAAAACACCACCACTGGTGGAATTGCTAATATGTTGTTCTACACATCAGAGGTTTATTCCTACTCATTTGAAAGATTATGTAGTTGTTATGTATGGACATACGTTCGCTTATGTGGCTCAATGTAATGGTGGGCTGGAGCTTCAGGCACAAGCTCCATAGACGCAATGATATCGTAAACCTGGCTTTCGGATTGGTCCCTGTTGCGAGACAGACCAATCCAGGGGGACTCTGTTTCTGGTGGGAACGAATCTCATTGGTCCCATACCTGCAATGGTGATGTATGTGTTCTTACCCTGTAATGCTACAAGTATGCCTGAGCTTCAGACAAGGCTCTATAGAAGCCTGGTATTCTAAAGTGCACGTTCTAATTGGCTGCTTTGCACAGTGGGCCAATCAGAGCATAGGAATAGTTCTGGAGGGAACAACACCCATTGGTCATTATGTACACATTATGATTGGTTGTTATCTGTGTGGTTTTGCCCGTTCAAATCATATATACGTCAGCCTTGTTCTATGTAGTTTTGTCTTGTGTTGTTATGAGCTGAATAAACATGAAATCACTTGGTTAAGAGCTGCCTCAATCTCAGTTCATAATAATAGTATAAAGTTCTCCAGGTTCTTCATATTAGTTAGTATATACTAGTTTGGGAATTCAGGCAAAACTTAATGGGGGAAGAATATTGTAATGTATACAAGCAGCCTGTATGGGCAAGTTTGTGTTTTGCACGTCCTTTCGTTTTGGCCCTGCAGGGCTCCTATATGTTAGTGAGTCGTCGAGGGAGCTGATTAATAGGCCAACTAAAAGAGAAGGCCAAGCCAGAGAGAGAATGCGTCAGAGAGCTAAATAAAAAACCCTTCTTAAGTTGAAGCAAAGCTGACACATTCTGTTGTTCACGGTACTACAAAATCTACTTCAAAATCTAAATAAAAAACCCTTCTTGTTGAAGCAAAGCTGACATGTCTTGTTCACGATACTACAAAATCTATTCCACTGGCACTGCCTTTGAATCTTCAGGAATTTTCCAGGCCAGGGTTGGCAACTCTAATTGTGGGTATTCATCTTACAAGTGTATATTCAGCCCAATGATATCTTGGGCCCTAGACCCACAGTGTTCTGAATGTTCATTTACCTTATTTATTGAACCACCCTACACACAGCTCTACTGAGACTGATCTGCCCTGGCTTCTCCCCACTGTGCCCTTCATGCTTGATTCCTTGCAATAAGTAACGAAGTGTGGAGAATGGTGCATTTGTAACAGACACACAACGTTATTGTTGGTTCCTAAGGGATGCCCAGAATTACACTTTAGCTAAATTGAATTTCATACTAAGCAAACAAAGGAGAAGGGAGAAACAAACTCAACCCAAAATACACTGCAAATGCTACAAGGGTCGATAAAGTAGTAGCAGATAAAGTAATATCAAGATAAATATTATATGGTGTAAAAGGTAAAGGTTCCCTTGCTCGAAAGCCAGTCGAATTTGACTCTAGGGTTGCGGTGCTCATCTCCGTTTCAAAGTCGAAGAGCCAGCGCTGTCCGAAGACGTTTCCGTGGTCATGTGGCCGGCATGACTAAACACCAAGGCACACGGAACACTGCTACCTTCCCACCAAAGTGGTACCTATTTATCTACTTGCAATTTCTTGCTTTTGAACTGCTAGGTTGGCAGGAATTATATGGTGTACACAACAGTAAAATTAAAAACATATGGCCTGAATATCGGTCTGTATTAAGAGTCAGAACAAGCTTTACATAAGCTGTAATAATTTCCCATACAAAGTTGATGAACAGGTCAAATGACCAACACAAACCTCAGTGGTCAATAATATACACTTCTTAAAAAACACATCCAGAAAATAATATATATCAATCCTTTCCAGGTGTTGTTATCTCTTATACTGTGTGGTATGATGTAAGCTTATAACGCAGGCCATTCCCTTCACATGGTAACTGCTCTCACTGTCTCACACATCAATCTTCATTGATGTTATAATCTGGTATAAAGTCCCCAGTATTTCTGGATGTCTGTATTGACACCTTTTAAATTTGTACCTGGCAAAGCCCTAGAAAGGGGTACAGATTCAGGTCTAAAGAACAACTGGTACTCTGAACTGTGTTGCAGGACTGTTCTGTAATATATGTATCATTTATACCATGGAAATATACTTTATGACTAGTTCTTGTCATCTCTGGTATCAGATCCAAGGCTCCTTCCATCAAAATAGAATTCTACAAATATTTGACTCCATTGTGATTGAAGTACAGAGGAAACCAGGGAAATTCATGTTGGTGCTGTAATAACTAGGGTCTTATTAACACACTTTGTGGAGCTGCAGGACCATTTTGGAAAAAATGGTTTTAGCTACTCCAACCACTTGAGCTACGGTGGCTCAAGTGGTTAAGACGCTGAACTGCAGGCTGTGGAAGGTCAGTAGTTCAGCAGTTCGCGACCCGAGTTGCCGCATGATGGAGTGAGCTCCCGTTTCTAGTTCCAGCTCCTGCCAACCTAGCAGTTAGAAAGCAAGAAATTGCAAGTAGATAAATAGGTACCACTTCGGTGGGAAGGTAACAGCGTTCTGTGCGCCTTGGTGTTTAGTCATGCCGGCCACATGACCACGGAAATGTCTTTGGACAGCGCTGGCTCTTCGGCTTTGAAACGGAGATGAGCACCGCAACCCTAGAGTCAGATTCGACTGGCTTTCGAGCAAGGGAACCTTTACCTTTACCTTTACTCCAACTTGATTTTGAGGATCATATGTTCCTTTTCACTTTTTCATGCCATCTTTGGCAGTAATTTTGCTCATGGGCTACATTATGTAATATAACTTTGCACATTGGATGTTGTTATCGATTAACAATAAATGCTAGTCATATCAAAGCTTCATAATGCCTAAAGATACATTTTGAGAAAACTGGAAAGCTGGAACTTTGCTGGATATTTGGATTACTGAATTTTCCGTGTGAGCTTTACAAGAAAGAAGCTTGTGTTCTGTTATTGTAAAATCAAGGCCTCCTTTATAAAAAGACTTTCAATAATTAGTAGTATTGTGTAGTATAAGTATTAGATATTAGTGTTTTAAAATATAAATATATTCAATAGTATAAATGTTCCATGCTTGGGTCTGAAAAATTTCTTTTGCATTTTTGTTTTTTACAGAGAAGAATAGAGGTGTTATTTGCAAGATCTGACAAGATCAGCAAGCCTGGGCCACCCACGTCAGGGCACTGCGGGGAGGGCGGGGTATAAATTGAATAAAATAAATAAATATATAAATAAATAAATAAAAGCTCATACTGAATCAGAGTATTATTAGTCTTTAAGGTGCCACTAGACTCCCACGGATTTTGTACAGAAAATGTAGATTGCACTGACTATCATTGAACAGTCCCAAGTAAAGCACTTAGTGCCACTGATCTTGGTAGAAGAAATAGCATCCTTAAGAGTGCAACCCTAAACAGAGACTTCTAAGGCCATTGACTGTTGTGAGTGTACTGTTGTTCTGTTGTACTGATTGTACTGTTAAGCACATTATTCTCTAGCATTGACTTCAGTGAATGTAGAAGGGTATGTCTCTCCTTGGAACTGTACTGTAAATATCTTTAAAATAAATTGGACTTAAAAGTCCTTCCCTTTGGTGGCTGGATGGGGCATGATGTGTATGCGTGTGTGCATGCACATGTAAATGTGAAATTATTTTTGAAACTGCACCTTAAAATTTGCCAGAGGCTAATCTTTAATCTAGCCTTATGAATAGGCTCTCTCTGTTTTTTAAAACCTCTTATCTCTGAGCTCTATTTTTGCTGTAGAACGTGTTCTGAGGGTTTCCTTTTATATCTCCTTCAAGCACTGTAAGTGCAGGGCGTGTTGCTTCTGGAGTACATATTACAGTGGTCAAAGTGGCCTTTTTTCTATCACGAAGAACCTTTCCTTTCCTTCCATCTACTGTCTATATTTGATGCCTTAATTCTGAGCCAGAAAATAAGATTTTAAAGTTGGGACATAACAAGCTTTATCTGTCTAGGCAATATTACAGATGTTCTGTTAAGGTGTTGTATGCAAGAGCATCTATAATATCATAGCAAAAATGAGCTATTCTTTTTCTGTCTTTACTATCAGCATATACAGTCAGTGGTGTATATGCTTAAACTTCAAGGTGAGTTTCTTTTTGGTTGGGATGGGTTCTATACAGGTAAATATGTCATGGATATCAGTGACAGTTATAGCTTGAATGGTGGAGAGATAGGACTGATAGTGGCTATAGTTTACAAAATCCAGAGAACTGGGACCCAAGCCATTATTCATCCTATCAAAATTTGTATGGATCCAAGTAATGGCTTTTGGACAGAAATGTACAAGGAATGATTTGGTAAGTTGAGTTGTCGGATGATTTAATGGACAGCTATAATGTGCAACAGTATTTGCTGTTAATAGTGGAATGTGATTGCAAATGAAGGACTATAAATAAGAAAGTGTCCTTTAAAATGCAGTAAGAAATTAAAGCCAACATTTGTATAAGATTTTTTTTAAAAGGCATGTACATCTTTTCTAACTCACAAATGTTAGTAAAACTCAGGTTGTCTTTACAAAATCTTAATGGTTAAGATTCAGATGTCTTTGGATCACAAGAGTATTTGCACCAGAGATGGGTATAAATTTAGAGGTAGTTGTAAAGTCTCTAATAGAGAATTAAAGTATATTACAAGTGTGTTGGTTACATTGGTCAAGACTGTGTGACAAAACCAAACTGGGGATGCAACTAGAAAACATGAACATTGACTTTTATGCACTTGTTACAGGGCAAAAACAGTTTCTACTTGATTTCCTGTTTACCATGGTAAACAGCTACAGGGCAAATAGTTATCTTTAGTCACAAAGTACCAAAGTCTTTCCAGGTGATAAAATGGACAGGTAAAGGTAGCCTTTGTTCAAAGACTGGAGAGTGTGAGCCCCTGAGAGTCTTCGCTCATATGTATCAATGGGATTCAGTTTATACCATAGCCCTTTCAAGTAATTACATTTGGGAGTGTTGTATGTAGCCGGAGTGACACTATCTACGATCCTCTTGCTATGCATGGTCACCATGTAATCTGAATAGAGCACAGCATGTATTTTCAGTTTCACTACAGGTTTCATGTAACATGTACTGAAGCAGAAAATACTTACGATGCCCTAATCAGATGAAATGGTGATTAAACATATTGGGATAATCATAGATAGTTTCCACTACTGGTCTGCACAGTTGCTTACCCCCACAGGGGAATTCTACACAGTTAAATTACACCCTTCTAAACTCATTAACTTCATTTATAATGTTTCAGTTGTGACTTGTAGGCCACCTTGATCCATGAGAAAAGGTGGAATATAATTTTTAATTAATAAATATCATAAATGAAAAGACATAGAAAGGTACAATTCTGATTAGACTTGCATTGTTGAATGTAAAAAATAATCATATCATACAATCCCATGGTGGGAAATTTTAAGAATCCAAGAGCAGGTTATGTAGACTGGCTTATAATTACTATAGAGTAAGGAACGAGTGTATAGTTGTAAGGCACTGTGCAATTTTCTATAAATATTTTTCACAGTTTCTTCACAGCACCTGTGATGTAACAACTTGTACTAAAGGGGTTATCTATTTGTATGCTGAACATATGATTATGTTGGATCTTGCTAATTTGAGATACATCTTTAAAATCCTTATTCTGATCTTTATGAAATATCAGTTTTATGCATTGGAATGCTTCAAACTAATTTTATATCAGCATAATACATACATTTTAGATGCTTATGTTAAATCAATCTCTGTACAATGCATAATTCCTGTATTACTAGAAGCCAAGGTCCAGGATATTATCATGCAAGGAACTCTTGGTGGATGTCAGCTACTAAATTTGGAGAACAATGTGAAACCACCAGTCAGCATTCATGAAGTGATCTGGAAGAAAGGCACAACTTTAATGGGAAAGATGAAAGGTCAGAGTATAGCAACATGTAAAAGAGACAGAGACCGATGTAATGTTTTGAACAATTACAGCCTGAGGTTGTGCCCCACACTGATGGGAGATGGTGGTCAGTACACAGCAGACGTATTTACTGTGTATGGGGAACATCTCTACAAGCATTGAATTTCACTGGAGCTTATTGGTAAATCTTAGATGGACCTTCTGTATTTCTCAAGGGTGTGTGTGTTATTATTCCCATAAGTAGCAAGTATTTATAGGATACATCTTTGTTAACCCCCTCAGCTTTGGCATTAGAGCTTTTATAATGCGGTTTCATTTACTTTTTAAATATATATATCCCTTTTATGCTAGCAAAAAGGTTTTTGATTGGATGAAATGTTTAGAAACAACTAAATGAAAACATGAAGAATTGTACAGGAATACATGGTGTCTGATAATGCCTGGCTCTGCGTTGAAATTACATTTTTCTACATTTAAAGCTAGGATCAGTTTATACTTTACAAAAAATTACATTGTTTCAGAGGGGCAGTAAACTGAAGCAGCAAGTTTGAATACTGAGGTATGAATTTTCCACCATACTTCCAGTTTCGTAGCTGGAATATCAGATACACCCATGAAATCCCAATGCCTGTATTTTACAAAATACCAAATTTATGAATTGGTATGCCAACCTAGCAGTTCGAAAGCAAGAAATTGCAAGTAGATAAATAGGTACCACTTCAGTGGGAAGGTAACAGCGTTCCGTGTGCCTTGGTGTTTAGTCATGCCGGCCACATGACCACGGAAATGTCTTCGGACAGCGCTGGCTCTTCGGCTTTGAAACGGAGATGAGCACTGCAACCCTAGAGTCGGATTCGACTGGCTTTCGAGCAAGGGAACCTTTACCTTTATGCCTAATATCAACTTAATGCATACATTTTACATGCTTGAATCACATTTCTGTACAATGAATTATTCTTGTATTACAAGAAGACATAGTCCAGGATATTACCATCAAAGGAACCCTTGGTGACTGTCAGCTACTAAATTTGGAGAACAACGGGAAACCAGTAGTCCACGTGCATGAAGTGGTTTGGAAGAAAGACACAGTCTTAATGGGAAAGATGAAAGGTCAGAATGCAACAGTGTGTGAAAGATACAGTGGCCAATGTCATGTTTTGAACAATGGTAGTTTGAGATTGTGCCCCACACTGACAGGGGTGTTTGTAAAAGCACTGTTATTAACAGTAAAAAATTACTTTTTATCTAGTTGTTTCTAAACGTTTTATCCAACCCAAAATATTATTACCAGCACATTGTGTGTGTGTGTTTGTGTGTACAATAAAACCATATTATAAGAAGAAGAAGAAGAAGAAGAGATTGGATTTATACCCCGCCCTTCACTACCCAAAGGTGTCTCAGAGCGGCTTACAAACTCCTTTCCCTTCCCCTCCCCACAACAGACACCCTGTGAGGTGGGTGGGGCTGAGAGAACTCTGACACAAACTGCTCTTTTTCAAGGACAGCTGTGCCAGAGCTTGTGACTGTTTTGATCTAGTTGTTTCTAAACATTTTATCCAACCCAAAATATTATTACCAGCACATTGTGTGTGTGTGTGTGTTTGTGTGTACAATAAAACCATATTATAAAATCTCCAATACCAAAGCTGAAGGGGTTAACAGAGATGTATCCTATAACTACTTGCTACTTACCTCATGGGAATAATTTATCTCATAGCAACACTTTTGCATCTGATAAACTTCTAGTATAGTTTTATAGCATTCTTCCTCTAAGTAGTATAGGGCAGCATACATGGGCCATTTTCACCCAGGTTATCTGCCCTGAGTTCAGTGCTTTTGGAAACTGTTTCCGCCCCCTGCTTCCCCAGAGCATCATGGTGCATTCATGAACCTCTGGGGGTTTCTCCAGCTTTTCTCTGATCTTTTTGAATCTTGTTTTGCTACAAGGTTTTGTGAAAGATCTCAGTAAATCCTGGATGGCTGATGTGTGAGTGGGGTAAGTTGGATTTTCTGGCCCACACAGCAGCCATTTTCCCAGGCCCTGGTCCTGCTGCAGCCATATCCTCTCCTGCCAATGAGGGCTTTTAATTTTTGAAAAAGTCGGCACTATAATATCATTATATAAATGTACGGTTGTAACAATAGGTATCCCAGGTTCTCTGAATTCTCATATTTCATTCATTCACACAAAAAAAGTTTCTAGCTCAGAGGTGTCGAATTCATTTGTTACGAGGGCCAGATCTGATATAAATGACACTGTTGGGCCGGGCCATGTGTGCCATAAAATGTAATGCCAGGTACTGGAGATATAAACTGTATAAAGGACAACAGCTGGTAAGCTCCAAGTTGTTATATCATCACTGCAAGGCCCCACGGGCTGGGAGGGGGGTGCAAAGGAAAACCCATATGGGCAGACTGGATACTCCCATGCTGCTTGACTGCTGCAGATGAGGTTCTGCCATGATGAAGCCATGGAGTGGTTCTTGCCACCCCGCCCCCCCCCCCCGAACAGTCTCCTGTTCACTCCCTTGCACTAGTTGCTTGTGGGTCACATGAGAGCTCTGGATGGGCTGGTTCTGTTCTGTTATGTTTGACACCCCTGCTTTAGCATCTTCCCTTGCAGGCATATAAGGAAAAAAGGCATATCTTTGCAAGGCAACTTATGTTTGACACCCCTGCTCTAGCATCTTCCCTTGCAGGCACATAAGGAAAAAAGGCATATTTTTGCAAGGCAAAGGGCTAGAGACTTACTTTTTAAAGAAATGAAAGCTGGGAATTCAGAGAACCTGCTGCACCTATTGTTACAATGGTATATTGTTATAATGATGTTCTAGTGTTGGATTTAAAAAAATTGCAAAAGCCCAAGGGTGGGGGCTAACCACATTTGGGGGACTGGGACAGGAAATCTGCAGGGATACCTGCCATGTTGAAGCCCCATTGCTGCTGTACTTTATCTGCAGTTGCACCAGTCCACATAGATGCCATTTTCCTTGCTTCAGGTGGCCCATAGATGCCACATTCCTACTTGCTGCTGGAAAGCTTTCTTTTAGTTGGCAATTTCTAAACCACTGCATTGCAATAACGTTATGATGATGTATTGACACAATCTACTAGCATGTCACAGCATTCTTTTTTTAGAAGTATGTCTAGATCTTTAGAGTCTTACTAAAAAAATGACAGCTGGGAATTCAGAGGCACTTGTAGAGCATAGCAGTAGACTGTTATAATTTTATTGTGCTATAGCGATGTAGCAATTGCCTATTTATTAATTAATTTATTTATTATTTGGATTTATAACCTGTCCATCCTGCGGTTGGGCTTAGGGCAGGTTACCTCATGTTAATAATACCATAAATACAGTTACAAATTTAAAACTCAACAATAGACATTAAAAACAGTCATCACAGTTCAACAGGTCGATTGACTGAGAGAGGTTGCCTGGCATATTGATTGTCTTGGTAGGTGGGTGACAACAACCTCAGGGAGGCCATACACGGACACCCACTGCCTCAGCCAACAGCCTGGCAGAACAGCTCCATCTTGCAGGACCTGCGGAATTGAAGAAGATCTCGCAGTGCCCTGATCTCGATAGTGAGCATGTTCCACTAGGCAGGGGCCAGGGCAGAAAAAGCCCTGGCCCTGGTCGAGGCAAGCCGGACATTCTTCAGGCCAGGGACAACCAGGAGATGTTGGGCCCTAGAGCGTAACACTCTTTTTAAAAGAAAAAGCCCAGGGGGAAAAAATCCTCCGATAATAATGGAGAGGCGGGGAATGGTGGCCATAGGACAATGAGGCAAGGAAAGTGATGGGAAATTTCCATGTGGATGCCCCATACTAATACAAATGCCTCTGTAAATGCAGCAGCAATGAGTGCTACATGAAGAATTGTTGCCAAATGGAAGTAGCCTTCATTCCAGATCCCATGCATAGGGGCGCAGGGTAACAAGGCCCAGTGTGCCAAGTGAGTCAGACTACTAGGATTGTCAGCTCTGGGTTCAGGAATACTTGGAGATTTTGGGGGTGAAGCCTGAGAGGAGGAGAGACCTCAGTGGGGTACAATGCCATAGAATCCACCTTCCAAAGTGGCCATTTTTTCCAGTTGAGCTGACCTCTGTCACCTGGAGATCAGTTGTAATCCCAGAAGATCTCCAGCGACCACCTGGAGGTTGGCAACCCTACAGGCTACAAGCTGATTACTATGGCATTTTACAAATAAAGCACATTGATTCGTGAGATGGTATGTATGGGACTGGGCTCTGGTTATATTTATCCGAAGAAATGTGCTTGCACGCGAAAGCTTATACCGTGAATAAAACTCTGTTGGTCTTACCAGCAGAGCTTACCAACAGGTTCAGACCAACACAGCTCCCCCACCTGAGTCTGTTTAAAAAGGTAAAGGTTCCCTTGCTGGAAACCAGTCGAGTCCGACTCTAGGGTTGCGGTGCTCATCTCTGTTTCAAAGCCGAAGAGCCAGCGCTGTCCGAAGATGTTTCCTTGGTCATGTAGCCGGCATGACTAAACACCAAGGCGCACGGAATACTGTTACCTTCCCACTGAAGTGGTACCTATTTATCTACTTGCAATTTCTTGCTTTCGAACGGCTAGGTTGGCAGGAGCTGGAATTAGAGACGGGAGCTCACTCAGTCATGCGGCACCCGGGTCTTGAACTGCTGAACTACCGCCCTTCCACAGCCTGCAGTTCAGCGTCTTAACCACTTGAGCCACCGCAGCTCCACTGAGTCTGTTTAGGTCTGTGTTAAACTTCTGAAGTTTGGGGGTGGAGGAATCAGTCCCTGCTAAGCTTCAAAATGTCCTTATGAATTATTCTGAGGATTTATTAGCTCTGTTGTTAATATACCACTTCTTTTATCTGGTTAATTGATGAAAACATTAGGAGCAAAACAGTTAATTGTCTGAAATCATTTAATCAGTTGACAGTCTTATATTAATATTTTATACAACGTGTTATATCATTCAGAGCACAAACAGACCTCTTTACGAATAATTTAAGATAGCTTATTATTTTAACCATTGCATCCTAATTTTAGAATCAGAGAAAACAACAAATTATCCCCATTTATTCTTTCTCATCTTAATTGGAGTTTGTGTTGCGACATTTCTTCTTGTATTGTGCTCATCTACATACTATTTTGGAAAATGGAAAAATAAGTCAGGTAATTTTTCTTTTTTCATTGATCATAATGGGGGAAGCTTACTAAATGTATAATTAACTGGTTGACATGGCTTTTTAAAAAACAATCTTTCAAGGGTGATTCCCGCCCCCCTTGGTATTCATCTCATGGAAGAATCCCACATGTAGCCTGGTCCTGTGAATGGTTCAACACATGTTGGACTAGTTACGTTTTTGCACAATTCCAACACAGATTAGATCTTGATCCTAACTTGCATAGAATCTTTCACAGAACCAAGGTACATGTAGACAAAGGTATTACAAGTGGCCTTTGAAAGAATGGAGGCACAATGCGAGGAGGGGAGTTTATAGGCAGACGGTCTTATATTTCTAACTATCACCATGGCTTCAAGTTTGGCATTCACTCCCAAGCCAGTGACATGGGCAGAGGCTATTCCATGTTGCTTAAGTTGTCAGGGTGTCCTGGCAGACAGTTTGCTATCAGGAGTTCCAGGTCCACTCAGAACAACAGCAGAAATATCATGGCATTTTTCTTCTGGTTTGAAGATGCCTGAAGGAGATGAGAGAACGGGGGAATGGCCAGGATTGGATCTGTCTCTACAACACTAGATTATTGTCACATGAAGAAGGAGACATCTTGATTGTGTCATATTTGAGGTTCCTGAGGTGCCTTTGCTTGGTAAACAGGTGGGAGCCAGCATAGTATTTCTGCTAGGTTGCTGGATCTGTAATGGAGAGACCACAGTATACATCCATGTATAACTATGGATTGGTGAGGGGACCTGGGCAATTTACAGTTTCTCATTTTTCTATATGAAATAAGCAGTGGTGGATTGTGAAGCCAACAAGGACCTTAAATGGAGGTCCCCCAATGGAGAGTAGGGGAGGGAAGGGAAAAGCATGGTTGTGGCAGTGGCTCAGTTAAACTCTGCCTCCCAGAAGGCAGGGACTGCTGGATCCTGCTGGCGTCTGGAGAATGGTTTCACTGGCTTGTGGCGGTTGCCCCTGTTCACCTTATTGACAGCAGTGGCTGTTCCCCCTCACCCTGCTTGTGGTAGCGGCTTCTGCTGCATACCAGGACTCCAGTCTGCCTTTGGCTGGCACAATTTCCAGGCCATCAGCCCACTGGGGCTTTTCCTCAGTGGCCTTAATGGTCAATTTGTCCCTGGAAATATTTTTAAAAACATTTTATTTAAAACAGTTTTATGCCACCTTCCACCCAATCAGGGTCCACAAGGTGGTGAACATAAAAAAATTAAAATATTTAAAAATTAAAAATGCAAGTAAAATGATAAAATAATTCTATTAAAACACATAAACAAACTGTAGAACGAGAGCCGATATCCATTAAATAAGGATTATACGGAGCCTATCATAAAAGGTTGAGGAAATAAAGCACCATGTTTTATGTATACAGTTTTCCTAAGAAAAAGCAAATAATGTGTTTATGTAACTTGAAAATAAATAATTATATTTATAATTATTGTATGCCGTTGTGTGTAGAATAGCCAGGAGATCCTAAGATTGCCTGGCAGGCAGAAGTTCTCTTCAGTATTATGCACCAATAGGTGGTGAGCTAGACTTGTTTTTTAAGGCAAGAGACATTTCAGAGGTGGTTTGCTATTGCCTGTCTCTGCGTCACGCCCCTGGTATTCCTTGGAGGTCACCCTTCCAAATACTAGCCAAGGCCGACCCTTCTTAGCTTCCGAGATCTGACGGGATCAGGCTAGCCTGGGCTATCCAGGTCAGGGCAACTTGAAGGTGAAAAAACAAAAGTGGCATATTAAAGAATGTAACCAGTGGGTAAGAGTCTGTATGTGGGCTGGAGATTCATGAGAGTTGACAGAGTCATACAGCTGGAAGGACTCTAAATCAACAGGTGAAATTATTGAGGTTTAACTCATAAGTGCAAACCAGTAGCAAGCATGTTCTGCTTCACCAATGTTCCTGTAGAAATAATTATTCTAGTGGAATGGTTCTCAAACTGTGGGTCAGGGCCCAAAAGTCATGACTCCCTTGCAGGTTGATCGTGAAGCCAGGAGGGAGGAAGAAAGACAGAGTGAGCTCAGGGAACAGACTCTGGGAGGCTCAATGCAAAACTCAGGTATCTCTGTATAAAATGCAAAATTACCACGAAACAGCCTGTTGCTCAGTAGTGCCATACATCTATAATAATTAAAGGATCAGTCCATCTGTTTGTATATCAGTCTGTCTATATGTAGCATACATAACTCCTAAGAGAATGAAGCGAGGAGTCTCAATGGGCCACTGGCTTCCAGATGGTCATGGGAGTTGCAGTGCCACAAATGAAGGGAGCTAGAACACCCCGGCCTCTGTAATTGCCAGAAGCCCCCACCCCCTACTTTTTTGCCTTGGAAGTCATTATTGTCTGTGGAAGGCACAGCTCCTCTCACAAAATAAAACTAAGCTTCTGAAAATTGGACACTGTTTTCAGGATGGTGACGGGAGTTGCAGTGCCAAAAATGAAGGGAACTTGGAGATCCTGGCCTGGGATATCTGCAGATGCCCCCCAGTGGTATTTGCAATGAAAGCTATGGCTATTTGTGGCAGGCAAATGTTTTCCCCAAAAGATGATGTAGCAGTGTAGCCAATGTAAAAAAAACCAACACCCCATGTCTGGCAACCCTAGATGCATATGTTTAAGGACTACCTCTATGCCTCTCTCTTCAGTATTTACTGATGGTGCCTCTTATTTTATACCTTATCATGAACATTTTGCCTTGTTCTATTTTCTCTCAGTCTTTGCCTCATTTCCCTTTTTCATCTATGAAATAATTTCCTTTCTCTCTTTTCCACATTTAAAATGTATTGGAAGGGTCCATTTTGCTGTTCTGCTAAGGTCTTTGTTTCCAGTTCTGCCCTGCAGGTTGTGTAGTAATTATAATTACCACTCACATGCCCATTGCTCCAGTTCTGACAGGTTTCACCCCACAGTCAGCAGAAACCATCAAACAGAAAGGCAGCTGCAAAGAGCATTTATAACAAAATAGAAACACTGGTTATTTTTAATAGTAGTTCCTGCTGTAATGATGTGGCTTCTACTTCAGACGCTGCAAAATAGTTGCAGCTGCAAAATGAACTAATATACAGCCCCCTCCCCTGGACAATTTTAACTTTCTTATTCCACACCCTTATTTGCACAAGTTTGGTACTACTGTGTTCTTGGTATTGAATGGTGGAAAGAAAGAGTAGTATGGTCACCACATCAATGTCTGAGCTTGTTCCATTTTATTGGAACTAGCCAGACCCTTTGCATAGTGGATACGGGTTTCTATTCCAGGTAAAAACAAATATAAAACCAATGTGAGCAAAATGTTTTTACTGTGCTTGATTTAAGGTAGCGTCCATGTACTTCTGCCAAGCTTGTTTTTCTTCATGGTATGATTCAAATGTTACCTTCTGCTGCTGCTAAGTGGATTTAACAGTTCAGTGAGAAGCCTATTCATGTAAGCAGCATAATGCAGGAAGTGGGAAATGGTGTAGTTTTGCAGATCATTTCCTTGAAGGAGATGTTGTAGCTTTTGGAGGGACCACTACCCCAAGAAGTTATGGACTGGCATTTGTTCTTTCTTACTTGGACTACTCTCATGTGGATAGACCAGTTAGGTTGCAACTCTAAGAATACAGTCCTCAGAGTAAGCCCCACTGAATGGTGGGAGTAACTTCTGAATAAATCGGCTTAATTGTGTTGCGCAGCGCGTCTGAAGCACTCTTTCAGCAACACCAGCCACCAGGACTTTTCCAGCCACTCCAGCACTCCAAGCACTCACCAGCATTCACTGCAGTGGAGGTTCTATATAGCACCACACTTACACAGTCCAGTGGTACACTATATACAGATTTATTAATAATATGTACACTCCACTGACAAAGCGCTCCGCCATACACCATAATACAAGAAGAAGGGATACAGAGCTAGTACATGTTCACATATGACCAATCACCTTCATGCTGAGTCATAATTACTGACCTCACAACATATCTGGTCAGAACCGGTTAGAACCTGTTATCTGCAGCTTGTCAGCTGTCACTTAGATCCTGCTGATCTGAGTGCTGAATATTAACTACCAACAAATTGTGCATATCAGGACCAGAAATTAACGTAAAGACCAGCTGTGAAGATCAAACTACACATGGCACTGACAGACTACACCAGCCATCAGGTGGCCAAATATGGATTGGTGCCATGGTGCTGGAGAACAGGGCTCAACCCTTTCCTTCAGACTGTTTTCCCAGTTGAAAATATCTCCCCAATGCCTTTTTAAGCCCTGGCATGAAAAAAGGCACAAATGCTTGCCTTACCCCCTTAAAGCTCCCCACAGAAAGCGTTTTTGAGTGTAGACAAGCTGTTAAGCGTAGGGGGGGGGGGGGGGGACTTCCCTAGCTCTTTGTGGATGCTTTTTAAAGTGAGATTGCATGATTGGAGTTGCAGTCACAGACTCCAGGTCTTTATACTCAGGAATGAACAAATATGTCTTTTTCCATATATTTAAATTTTTGGTTTTGGTCAGGAAGACTATTTTTGTCCTACATTTTGTCTCTGGTGGATTTCTTATTTTCATTTCTTTCTTTCACATCATTTTATGTAACTGACACACACACATGCAGTATTGGTAATAACAGTATTTCTGTTGAATTTTGTTGATATTGTCCAGGGGTCATTTCCTTCAGGAGCTCACAGGAGCGGAGCTCCGGCAGTAAAGAGCCCAGGGGGCGGGCACATGCAACAAGCCCCACCCCCTGCTCCCAGCAGCCCTCAGGCAGAGCAAGAAGCAGCCAGGTAAGCTGCAGAGCCCCCTCCCCGGCCCCCCAGTTTAAAACACTCCAGTGGCACCTTTAACACCAAGTTTTATTTAGGTACAAGCTCTCCCTCCTCTGCGAGGACAGATATGCACATCCCCTCCCAATAGCTAGCAATCCAAAACAGTCCAGTGGAGCCTGAGCAGTGGGTGTTGCCTTCTGACACACTTCTGGTGATGTCAGGGGGGGTGGCATATGCAAGTAAATTATGCTAATGAGTTATGCTAAGGAGCTCCTGCACCTCTTTTTCTACAAAATGACCCCTGATATTGTCAAAGGGAAAGATGGCCACAGGCATGGAGTGTAGAGATACCATAAAAGAAATATGAATTTTTGAACTGAACAAGAGTTGTCACAAAATTCAGGATTATTTATTTATTCTAGTTCTATTTAGTGATATCCTGCTTTGCTCCCCAAAGGGATCCCAATGACAACAATATTGCTCTTCCCTTCTTTCCCCCCTCATCTTCAGAGTAACAACCCTGTGAAGTAGATCAGGCTGAGTTCAAGGTCATCCAGCAAGCTTCCATGACAGAGTGGGGATTCAAATCAAGGTCTGTCTGACATTGTAACCCTTACACCAGGCTGGCTCTCTATACACATCTCTACTTGACATATGGCTTTGAAAATGAAACCTAATTCAAATAGTGAGCAGGGCATCTGTGGTAAAGCTCTCACGGCACAGCTCTGCCATCTGTCTTTGTTTTGAATGACAACAACAGCAATTACTGTTGTCATCACATTTTTGTTCTTCCTTTCCTCCAAGTAGTTTAGGTCAGCATATATGGGAACCATCCCATTTTTATCCACAACAACTCTATGTGGCAGGTTAGATTGAAACACAGTGGCTGGCGGAAGGTCATGTCATGGCTGAACAGGAATTTGGGCCGGGGTGTGTGTTGGAGGGTAAGATGGCGGACGCCAAGGGTCTGAGCTCTGACCCACCTCTCTCCCTTTTCGCTGGCTCACCGAAGTAACAGAAACAGAACCACACTCAATAGCATGGGAAAATCTGGTGAATCTCACCACAAACCCAGAGTCTCCAGCTCGGCGCACCTAAACTCCTTCTTCGGACCCAAAGCAGCAAACAGAACGGCGTGCGGGAACCATGCCACCAACCTTAAAATGGCTGCCGAGTGCACTGATCAGGCTGCAGCACACACGCAGCAAGCAATATTAACTAAACAAGACTTCACTGAGACAATCCGTGCCTTCAAAACCGAGATGTTGGAAAACATCAATGCCCATGTCCAAATGCCTGGAATTCTTGCAATCCTCAATGCAAAAAATATCACAGTCTGCAGAAACAGCCCTGGGAAGTGGCCATAACCAACCAAGGTGACATTCAATGGCTACAAAAAAATGAAACATGGGCAAGGGAACGGATCTTTGTTCTTGAGCACCGATGAAGAGAACGCTTCCTCAAATTCAGAGAATTTGAGGAGAAAATGGAAGGCACTGAAGATTTGACATCTTTTATTTCAACGTGGCTCGCCTCTGCTATTACTTTCGAAGACGAATCAGCCCCGATGGTGGTGAGAGCATATAAGCTTGGCCCACTGAACCCTAACCAACACAAAGGTCCCAGAGACATACTGGCGGAGCTTCTAGACATCTGCGCAAAACACAGAATACTACAAGAAGTGAAGAAGGCGGGCAGCTTTAAACATAATACAAGTGAAAGCTTCATCTTTCCAGACATCGCACCAGAAGTCCTCCAAATACACAGAACCCTAAAACCGGTCACCCAACGCCTACAAGATGCAAACTTGAAATACAGATGGTTAACAACGGGCTACTTAAAAGTAAGGCACCGCGGATCTATGTTGCCGATGACCCCGAATCGGGAGCAGCGCTCTTGAAAGCTGTAGGCCTGGACGCAGCTCAGGAACCAGGAACTAATCTTCTAAAGAAGAGAAAGCGGGATTCTCCAGGAACCCCACAAAAATGGAGCAGAATTCCTACCAGACTCGGAATGACTCCTTGAGCATCTGGCCATTGATAAGTTACCAAAAATGTTTTTCTACTGTTATTTCAATGCTGAACTGCTGTTTCTTTAAAGGTTAAATCTTTTGTCACGCTTCGGTGGGGGGGGGGGAGAGGCAACCTCAGCCATGAAGCCTCTTAATTGGGTTATTGGTTTGAATGTTTTACTATGGGTTTTTCTTCACTTCACTCACCTTATGGAGGAACCAGGAGAGCTCTGTGTGAGAGTCTATCACACACATAGGGTCCAAAGGGAACTTGTTGTTTTATGCTTCAGAATGCTTTCTTTTTGTAATAAATGTGTTGCACTTCTAGCAAATTCTGATCATTGGGACTTCAAGGGTTTGGGAGGGGGGAGGGACCGGGGGGGTGGAGGTAGGGGGGATGGTTTAGTTAGGATTATTTTAGTAGCATCAGTTCAGTATTGTTCAGTCAGTTTAAGTCTACTTAGATTTAAAGCTGTAGATCTATATATTCAACCTCATCCACACAGTAAATGTCATGTTGAAATGCAATGTATGGTTAATATAGATAGATTAGCACTCTTCACAGACTTATTTTCAAAGCTTCCTGTTGCTAAGTCAGTCATTAACAAGTACCAATCTATAGTATCATGTAGTCACCGGATACCACACAGTGCCAAAGCCATGACAAGCTACCACATCTCAAAACAATGGTTTTAACGGAGCTAACAATCACCTCACTCAATTGTAAAGGATTAGATAATAAAATCAAGGTGAAGCGTATTGCCACCTATCTTAAAAACCAGAAGACAAATATAGCACTTCTGCAAGAAACATACATAAAAAAGGGACACAAAGCTTTGAGTTCAAATTGGTTTACCACCCAGTTTTTTGCATATGGCACTTCTAAATCACACGGAGTGGCCATCCTACTTTCCAAAAATGCAAACTTTGTCCTAGAAGCAATCGAAAAAGATACAGGAGGAAGATATATCTTTGTACGTGGCAACCTACAGGGCAGTGATGTCATGCTAGCGTCAATATATGTGCCCAACAAGGGCCAAATTGAATTTCTAACTGAAACACTTGAGAAGCTACACCAGTTTAGAAGGGGCCACACTATCCTTGGAGGGGACTTTAACTACCTATTAAACAAACGGCTTGATAAATCCTCCCCAAAGAAGAGAAACCAAAAAAAGAGACATCTCAAGTCCATCGCAACAACTAGTAGATAGGCATAAGCTTAGTGACACATGGAGAACTCAACACGGCAACGAGAGGGACTACTCATATTATTCCTCAAAATATAAAGTCTACACTAGACTTGATTATATCTTAGTAACAAATGACTCGCTCCCGCTTTTCTGGTCTTCAGAAATTGGAATAATACACTGGTCAGACAATGCCCCAATAAATTGTACCGTTAGACTAGGCAAAGTAAAGAAACATAGACTAAGCTGGACCTTCAACAAAAATGTATTGATTGAGCCAAAGACTCGGCACAAACATCAACAAGAGTTGAAAGACTATTTTCACTTCAACAGTAGTTGCAGGGTGTATAGCACACTGGTCTGGGAGGCATCTAAGGCAGTGCTACGTGGCAAATCCATAGCATTAACAGTGACTGTGGGTGAGCGGGGAAGAACCAGACAGCACAGGGGACTTGTTGCTCTTGCCAAGGGCAAGACACAGGCTGTGAGCCCAGGGAGAGTCTGGGGGGGGGTTGGGTGGGAGAGAGAAAATCAGTTGCAGCCTACCCATCTGCAGTGTGACTTGGATCGCAGCCCCAATGGGTCGGAGCCAAAGCCAGTTGGCCATGCCCCCTGGCTGACTCCTGTTCTGCATTGAGGCCCATTTGGCCTTGGCATGATCCTTGGCCAGCTCCCTCCCTGCTGCACCCCAGTGTGGTGGGGGCAGAGCCTGGGCCACCCCTTGCTGGCTCTGCCTGGTGGAGCAGCTCCATTAGGGTAGCCAACAATCCTGCTGATACCATTTTTATCTTCCAGCTTCTGGATTCCCATGTACTTTGCTACTCCCTCTGAATAAGAGCCACTCTGCAACAGTAAGAGGTAAGAGCTATTCTACAATAGTGGCGGTGGAAGGCTTCTTCAGATGAGGGAGCAATGCAAATTTGGGAGGGAGCTGTGTGTGTGTGTGTGTTGACCACATGATGACTGAGAACCAGGAGAAAGGTTTTGGACTATTTTACTGAGGCTACAATGAAATGTAAAGCAACTGAAGGTTGTTCAGCAACATCAAGGGATTCATCAATCAATCCAGCTGGAATTTCAACTTCCAATAATTCAGGCTTGGAACTCTGAAATGCAAGTGACACAGGGAGACCCACTTTGGTCTCTGAAGTTAATGAAAACTTCTGGCCCAGTTGTTGGACTGTAGAGCAGAAGAATGAATTTGTGGAAAAAAAGATTGGTTATTTTTTCATGATGGCAAGTTAGGTTGCTCAGTGTGCAAAAATGTTTGATGCTTAGGCACAGAGAAGAATGTGGATATGTGGCTTTCTAAATGGATAAATTGTGAGATAAGATCTTATGGTGAAAATAGAAAACAGCAACTAACATCTTTGAGGAAAAAGATTTTGACCATAGAGAAAGTTCAGGTCATAAAGCTGCAGTTAAAATAATTGAAGAAGGAAAAAAAGAAACGCTTGAAATAGTATGTCTGAAGTCAATAGCAAGAGAGAAGGAAATTACAATAAAATATTCCATACTGCATATAAGGTGGCTAAAAAGAACTAGTCATTTAATAATTTTGAAGTTGAAATTGATTTACAAGAATAAAATTCAACTGATATAATCTTTCTATGAAGACCTTCATATGTGCACTTCTCCTTTCTGTCTTGACCATTTGCTGATTTACTTTTTTTCAAAATGAAGCATTAGGGCTTCATAATCCTGGCAAACAGCCAAAATAGTTCTGTAGCTAGATGCAACCCATCTTGTAGAAAGAATAATTCCCATTGTTAAAATCTCCATCTCCAACATAACTGCACATGACTTGAGTTCCTTTGCATTTGTTGAAGATAAATGATACATAACATACAACTTGTCCAAAAAACTATTAAATCTATTGATGCCAGAAACTTCTTTTACAACATCATACACTGATAATTCCAACCTATGGCTAGCACAATGCCATAAAACAATGGCAGGAAATCTGGATTTGAAAAGTTTTGAAACTCCTCCACAGGATCCCAGTTAGGGGTGTGCAAAAAAAAAAAAAAAATCCAGCCCATTTGGATTCAGCTGAATCGGGCAGAATCAATTTCGGCTGGCAGTAAGATTCCCGCATGTCAGTTTCATCAGTACCAGCAGATTTGGTAGTCTTTCGGCCAACTGAATGTCAATTTCAGCCCCATTATATCCTATGGGTCATTGAAGTCAATGGTGAAAACATAGGGTATATTCTGGGGGCTGGAGGGGAGGGGGCTTGAGGGAGAGACTCCAAACTTGTAGGGTAGCTGCTTGAGCATCTCCCCAAGATACCAACCATGTTTGAAGAACATTGGACCAGGGGGTCCAATTCTGCGGGGCCCCAAACAGGTTGCCCCTATCCCCTCCATTGTTCTCTATGGTGGGAAAAAAGAACTGTCAAGGTGTGGAAGAGTTCTGGATTCTAAGAATCGGCCAGCAAACTCAAGGGACAACATTCTTTATGGGAAGAAGAAATATGCACCTTGGCAAGTGTCACAATGCGGGGCTAGGCAGGAACAGGATAGTCAGGATATAGACCAAGATCAAGAGCCAGTTAAGCAAGCTAGCCGGGAAACCAAGTCCAAGACACTAAGCAAAAGTGGGGTGGTCAAAGTACAGTCCAAAGTCAAGAGGCAAGCAAACCAACCAGGAATCAAGTTCAAATCACAAACCATTAGAGTTGTCAGAGAGCCAGAGTCCAAAAGAGTCAAGAGCCAAGGAGTCAAAGGTTCAAGTTGCAGAGTCCAAGTGTAGTCGTTCAATCCGAGGTCACAGAGCTGAGGGAATCCAGTCAGGAACAAGGAGTCAGGAACACGAGCAAGGAGGTGGAGAGCTTTCATCCGAAGAGACTAGTTGCTGGCACAATTTGTCAGCGTGAGGGTGAGAGTTAAATAGCCCATAAACCTGTCAGCAATTAGCGTGCCTCCAGAAAGTCCCAGCTCCTGCTAGTACTCGGGGCTGAGTAAGCGTCTGCCACACATGCGTGCCTCTTATCGCCTAGCTGCTATCTCCCATCAGCACTGTTCCCTTAAATGGGATACTGGTGGAGGTGAATCAGGAGGAGAACTGTCCAGGCATGCTTCTGCCTCAGCTGTAGCTTCTGAGAGCTCAGCCCTGTCAGATGCAGGTGTTACCGGCATTGTGAGCTCATCCCCAGCAGCACTTAGATCCTCTGCTGGGGCCATTTGCTCGGACTCAGCTGGAGCCATTTGTTTGCACTCAGCAGGAGCCATGACAGCAAAATGATTTCAGCTCAATGAAAGAAAATCCATTTCAGCCTTCAGAGAACATCTAGCATTCAGAGAAGAAATGCTCAAGGAATTGTCTTGGATTCAGCGCACTTTCAATACAATAGCTATTTTCTCCAGTGAGAATGAAAGGGGATTTTCCCAGATGAACCTGATTGTCACTCCAGAAAGGTCCTCCTTGTTAGTCAAAACCATAACATCTTTATTTTTTGTAAAAATTGTTGGACCTCCCTTAACAGTCTTTGATTCAACAAAGAATGTTAAAACATAGTTGCTTCAAGGTCATCATTCAGTGTTAGGCACCAAAAACAAGACCTGAAAAAGAACTGTGGAAGTTGGTGACATGTCTAAAGTTTGGAAACTGGTTTAAAGTTGAAGTACGTCTGTAGCGCATGAAAATAATATTGTTTCAAAGAATTCCATATGTTTCTCCTTCATTTCCCGCTTGAGAGTTCTGGCACCTCTTTTTCCAGAAAAAAAGCACTGGTGCTATGTTTAACAGTTCCTGCAATTCATTGTATGAGAAAAATGTAAAATAACAAATGGGTTTGATGGAGTAAAATGGTCTTTAGAAATTTTTAAAATAAAACAACAGATAGAAAGATGTTAATGAATTATAGGTAGACAGACAGGCAAAAGCACTCAGTGACTGTCAATGGTATTAGTTTATAGCACAGATGTATTCAGTGATGCTTAACATTACTGGTATTAGTGGGGAAAACCATGCATGCACAAAAGGAAATTAAATAACATGTTTCTAATGCACACCCCTACTGTGCAGCTTGGCCAGACTTTTCCCATAAAGGTAAGTTTCCTGGTGGGTGGGAAGAGGAGGAGGAGGCAGGGAAAGGGGGTTTTATGGAAGGGGAAATATATATCTAATTTTCAACATAGCCAGATATGCAGATACTTAAACCCAGAGACTGAAGCTATGAACAGACAAGACAGCTCTTTCTACAAACCTGAAAAAGCTCCAGGTTTGCAAAAGAATTCTGAAATCTAAAAAAAAAAAAATCTCTGCTAACATTCCCAAAAAGGAAGTGGGTGAGAAAATACAGGAAATTAATTATTTCAATGATGCAATGTCCATTGGATGTAACAAATGACACAATAACAGTGCTTTGGTTATAAAGAACAGTCCTGGTGTGGAACCACCTCTCATTGGGGCCTACCTATCTGAGGGACTGCCTTTCCCGACATGTTCTCCAAAGAGTGCTAGGGTCGGGGTCTCAAAATCGTCTGGCCCTCCCAGCTCCCAAAGATGCCAGGCTAGCAGTAACCAGGGCCAGGGCCTTCTCAGTGGTGGCTCTGCACTGGTGGAATGAGTTCCCGGAAAATGCTAGGGCCCTGCGGGACCTCTTCCACCAGGCCATTAATTAAGGAGCTGCATCTAACAACTAAGACCCTGTGCCCAATGCCACCATCGATAGCCTGTGCTTCATCAAATTGTAATAACAACTGCTGACTGTATTTTAGTATGTCTGTTGCTATTACTACCTCGCCATCACTGTATAAGCTAATAACAAGCACTTTGTCTTGTTTTATGGTTATATTCATAATTGTTGTTTTATCTGTCGAATTTCATGTAAGCCACCCTGAGCTTGCCCTTGTGGGGAGAGTGGGGTATAAATAAGATAAATAAAAATAAAATAAATATAATGGCCCTCGGTTATCTTGTTCAATAGTCTCCCAAGTAGTTGAAACAACAGTTTTGTAATAATCAATCAGCGCATTATTATAAAGTTAATTTCCACCATTTATTTATCTAATAATGACTCAGGGCAGGCTTTTGTTGTGATACATAGCTGAGAACTTTGATTCATTTGATTCAAATCTTGTTTTAATTTACAGTTACAGTGGAGTTGCTGATTTAGCAAAACAGTTTTCTGAGATCTTTTTAGAGTGATTTTGGAGTAGTGGTATGAAGAAAGGTTAAAATGCTTGGGGCTCTTTAGCTTGGAGAAATGACGGCTGAGGGGTGACATGATTGAGGCTTATAAGATTATGCATGGGATAGAGCAGGTAGAGAAATAAGTACTTTTCTCCCTTTCTCACAATACGAGAACTCATGGGCACTCCATGAAACTGCTGAGCGGTCGGGTTAGAACAGATAAAAGGAAGTACTTCTTCACCCAAAGAGTGATTAACACATGGAATTCACTGCCACAGGTGGCGGTGGCGGCTACAAGCGTGGATGGCTTCAAGAGGGAATTAGATAAGCATATGTAGCAGAGGTCCATCGGTGGCTATTAGCCACAAGGTTAGATAGGGACTCCGGGGAAGTGATGCTCTGCATTTTTAGTGTTGGGGAGGGGTCAATAGTGGGAGGGCTTCTAGTGTCCTGGCCCCACTGGTGGACCTCCTGATAACACCTGGTATTTTTGGCCACTGTGTGACAGAGTGTTGAACTGGATGGGCCATTGGCCTGATCCAACATTGGCTACTCTTATGTTCATATGGTATTAGGAAATCTCAAGCCCCAAAATGCTAGCAGGGCCAGGTACAAGGATGCAAAATAGCTTACATATTATTTTATTTTATATTGTATTAAATACTTTGTATTTTACATATACATATATGTATGCACACAATTATACACACCATAGAATCCAGCATTGTATTATAATATTCACATGTAATTTTAAATTCATATGAAAATCCAGTATTTACCATGTGTTGCATTTTTGTTGCAAAGAGAATAAACGTCCAACATTGCAAAAACAACAGGATACAGAAACTGTTGAAGAAGGCCAAAGGTATTTATACATCAGAAAGAAACTGTAGCAGCAGCAGCAGCAAGCCATACTATTGAAAGTTCTGTACCTATAAAGATCTCAACTTTTAAGGGTAAGTAACAAAAGACACTACAACCAAAAGCTAAGACCAAAACTGAACTACACTGTAGACAGGAAAGATAGACCACCTTCAGAGGTGAGGTGGATGGCAACCAGAGACAGGAATTTTTCAGTGGTGGCATCTCATGGAACGCCCTTCCCTTTGAGGCTCAGCTGGCAACTGTGTTGCTTCCTTTTAGGCACCAGGGCAAAAGATTTCTGTTCTCCAGGCTTTTAATTAATGACTTGATCTTTTAGTACCATTTTAGTCTGGAAACTGCTGGTCTGGTTTTTTTTATGGTCTGTTTTTGCTGGGCTGGGTTGTTAATGTTGGATTAATACCTTTTAATGATTTATTGTTGTTTTTCTATTTTATTTTGTAAGCTGCCTCAGGCAAGTTCCTGTGGAGGGATGGCATAAAACTTTCTAAATAAATACATACATCTCAGTAGATAAATAGGATGCAAAGAAAGTAAGGATAGGCCAGAAAATATTTTGGATAAAGCTGGATGAATCCAAAGGATGATATTATTAAACTATCATTCCTGGAAACTGAGGTGAGGCAGTGGCATAGTAAGGTTCCTGTTCTGAAGCTGGTGGTGTCTCCCAGAGTCACAAATTCAGCATTTCCTTTGCTTACTCACAGTGCAATCTGTTCTAAGCTGTTTTACTTCAATGGACTTATAAGAGAGTAACTTTGCTTAGGATTGCACTGTAAGTGCCAAGTTGCAATAGTTTGTACAACTTCACCACTTTATACACAACACATTTCTAATTTCCATCCTGTCATGATGGCGCAATTGGCACTCCACTGTGACTGGCTCCCCTGTGACACTGGCAAAATGTATAGACTTAGTATCACATGGATCAATCCCATGATGTGAGCGTTTTTCATGCCAGCATCAGCATTGATGCCAATGCAGATTTGAGATGTATCCATGTGATCTGGGTGACTCATGTGATATAGAACTTTCCATACATGTATCAGGGTTTCTAGCACTGCCTACTAGACAGGCGCAGGTTCAAGATGTTCAGGAGTGTATGGAATGGATTCTGTGCAAACTAGAGACACCAAACTAGCAGGGGATCTCTGGATGACTCTCCTCTACCTGCCCTCCAAATTTGATGAGAATTGGATTTATGAGGTCCATGATACACACCCCCCCTCAAATGTGCCCCCAGGAAAGTGCTGTCTGTACAAGCAGTTATTTCCCCAGAAAGGACTTTCCTGGGGGCACCTTCTTTAAGGGGGTATAACTCAGACCCCATAAATCCAATCCTCACCAAACCTGGAGGGCCGGTAGAGGAGAGTCAGCCAACGACTTCCCCTAGATTGATATCTCTAGCTTTTCAGGGGTCTTTTCTACCCAGTCATGAACCTTACAAATGGAACCAGTTTGTTTGGTCCCTAAAATTTCATGACAGTTCATGAACCAGGCATGCCATGAACTGAACCTCATTTTCCTGGTTTATGCCCATCCATAATCCATACTGCCCAATACATTAGAACCTCAGTTCAGTCATCCTGGCATTTTTATGTATTTATTTTATTTCGTTTATATTTCTTTTTCATTTCTATTGTTGTTCGGTATAGGTAAAGAAATCTCTTTCTTGTGAATGGATGTGAAGAGTTCTCGTGCCTCTGTTATCAGAACTGCCTTTTGCTGAATAATGAGAACGACATTCCCTTGAATGGTGACAGCTGCTGTATTCTTCCAAAACGTAACAGATGTTTTGACCATGAAATGGAATTAAGGGAACAAAATGCATTTGTGTTGCCTACTTGGCACATGTGTATGACAGGAGAGGAGACAGTTGGAAGCCTGAAATCATCTGACATCAGAGAATCACACTAAGTGTGCTCTCTCAAACCATAGAAGATGTAGGCCCCGGTCACACGGGGAGGAAACTGCAGAGGAGAAGTGTGGCTGTTTGCCCTGGGGCAAACTACTGCGCAGTTACGTGATCAGACCTCCTGTGGAGGTTCTGTGGAGGTACCGTGGAGGTTCCATGGCAAGGGAGAGGTGCCGATCACAGGACAAGCCGGCGCGCAACGAAGAAGCGCGCGCCGCGGCAAACTGTTTTTTATTTTTGTGTACATGACAAATGCGCATGCTTCGGTGGGTGCGCATGCGCATCCACAGAGACTTGGACAAAAAAAAAACACCTTATTTGCAAGGGGACATGGGCGGGCGCCGGATGCCACCGGAAACGCGATCAGACGCCCGCCCTTGCCCCGTAGTTTCAGGAAACTAGTACCTCCAAGGTACTAGTTTTTTGCCACGCAGTTTCGGCTGGAAGCCTCCGTTGAGCCACGGGAGTGCTACGCTTCCCAGATGTGCTGGTGAGATCGCGCCCGGAAACTCCGTCTGTTTTCCGTCTCCCTTGTGTGGCTTCTGTTACGTGTGACCGCGGCCATAGAGTGTTTAGCAGATGGACAGAGGCTTTTCAAGAACATTTGTGTAATTATCTTGCAATTTTCTTGCAATTTTCTAAAGTCATAGGTGGCAAAGAAAGGCAGTTTTGCCTGTTCATTATGGTGCAAAAACTGTTGTTTCACCCATGTGTCATTACATTGCTTACCCATGGGCTCAATATGTATAGTACAATTTGCAGTAACTTGTGTTAATATCCAGTCTGACTATATTTCCCCTGAATTTTAAAAA
>NW_015160851.1:875783-899884 GCF_001447785.1 Gekko japonicus | reverse complement strand
AGAGAGAGCTGGGGGGGAGAGAGAGAAACTGGGGGGGAAGAGAGAGAAGGGGGGGAGACACTGGGGGGAAGAGAGAGAAGGGGGGAGAGAGAGAGAGACACAGAGAGAGAGAGACTGGGGGGAAGAGAGGGAATGGGGGAAAAGAGAGAGACTGCCCCCCCCGCGAGTATCGCGGGTCCCCCCTTGTAATCCATATTGCCCAATATATTAGTACCTCCGTTCAGTCATCCTGGCATTTTTATGTATTTATTTTATTTCGTTTATATTTCTTTCTCATTTATATTGTTGTTCGGTATAGGTAAAGAAATCTCTTTCTTGTGAATGGATGTGAAGAGTTCTTGTGCCTCTGTTATCAAAACTGCCTTTTGCTGAATAATGAGAACGACATTCCCTTGAATGGTGACAGCTGCTGTATTCTTCTAAAACTTAACAGATGTTTTGACCATGAAATGGAATTAAGGGAACAAAATGCATTTGTGTTACCTACTTGGCACATTTGTGTGACAGGAGAGGAGACAATTGGAAGCCTGAAATCATCTGACATCAGAGAATCACACTAAGTGTGCTGTCTCAAATCATAGAAGATATAGAGTGTTTAGCAGATGGACAGAGGCTTTTCAAGAACATTTGTGTAATTATCTTGCAATTTTCTTGCAATTTTCTAAAGTCATAGGTGGCAAAGAAAAGCAGTTTTGCCTGTTCATTATGGTGCAAAAACTGTTGTTTCACCCATGTGTCATTACACTGCTTACACATGGGCTCAATATGTATAGTACAATTTGCAGTAATTCGTGTTAATATCCAGTCTTACTATATTTCCCCTGAATTTTAAAAAGAAATCTATATTGTTTGTTGACTAACTTTGTTTGGGAAGGAGAAATATATAAGCTTTTAAAAGTTTAGGTTATAGTAATGCTGCAGGCTGTTGTGTGCATACGAAGGCCCATTAAATTCAGTGGGATGAACTTAATTTTGTGAAGGACTGGAGCACTAGGGAAAGGCCCCGCTGACAGTCAGCCCACCTCTGTTTAGTGAGCTGTCAGTTCACTATATTCAATTTGATTCAGAAATTACACAGATTTGGTTTTCTGTCCCATAAATGGAACTGGTATTGGAATAGTATCTTGTGTCTCCATACCTATGAATCACTCCTAGCACACCATGGTTGTCCTTTGGGATATCTGGCTATTATTCCTGGTTGCTGTAATTGTTGTTGATACCTCATTTTTGCAAGAATTTAGCTTTAAAACTTGTGATTGAATAGCATGAAAATATTTGCCTCTACCATGAATGCACTGATTCCAATTAATGTAAAGTAGATGTAGAATGGTTGTGCCAGGACTGAGCCATTCTGTAGATAGCGGAACTTGACAATGACATGTAATAAACATGAGGCACATATATGCTCTGAGCTAGACTTTAAACATCTGAAGCATGGTAGGGAGTGTCAAAGTTAAAAGTATCTGAATGTATAACAGATCACGGGTACATTGTGACTACATGTGTAAACCTAAACTGACGATGTATGGGAACGGTGATTGACTGTGCTCACTGTACATTGTGACTACATGTGTAAACCTAAATGGAACGGTGGTTGACTGTGCTCACCATGTAAAATTCTATAGATTAGAAAAAGATGTCTCACCACCCACATTTGTGAAACTTTACAATTTTTCTGAGCAACTAAATAAACATGAGCTTCAAATAGCAAGAAAGAGGTTCTAGGTATCATCTATCTGGTATAGGTGACATATATTTGGCCAAGAGTTTCAGATTGTTCTTTCAATAAAGAAAACATTCTAAAGTATATACATTTGATTTACATTTTAATTAGATGTGTAACAAACTGTACAGTAGCAGGGAACATTTTTCATGAGTAGCATGTACATTGTTTGATTTGAACCCCATTAGAAGGTTTTGATTTTTTGAAAGGAGAGAATGCGTTCACCTACATAGATCAAGCTGTAAGGAATATTTAGTTTAAAATTGGCTGTTCTATGTTTCATATACCAAAAACCACATATTCATTTTGTTAAAAATAAAGGAGGAAAAGTTGACCAACAGTTTTTGCCAAAATTGAAAATAGAGATCTCAGTACTGCTGACTCTCAGTCTCTTTCCTGCTTAAACCACTGCTACATACACATACACATTCACTTGCTAAATGCTAAAGCTATAAACAGAAACTGTTTCACAATCACTCAATATGACCAAGATGTAGAAATAAGCTAGCATGGTATAGCAAACCTACAGGCCTCTTGATTGTATAAATAACCCTGTAGCCTGCCAAACTTTTATCAGGTCAAAAAGTTGAGTTAATTTTAACATGGTTCCTGAAATATAGTTATTAGTATCAATTGTAAAGGTTTCCCTCTTAAATCCACTTGGTGTCTTTTTGCTAATCTGGTGGAGAATTATACTTACTAGCTTTCAAGTAGTTTTCCAGATAATATGCCTTGTAATGTTAATGGAATTGTTAAGGTTTTAAACTGCCTGTGTATTCATAGAAAGTTTTTAAAAACTTCTTATATGTCTGGATTAATTTCAATTTTTTTCAAATAAATCTTACTTTTGTTTATATTTTATTTTGTTTTGCCCTGGGTTATTCAGAAGCTCTGATACTCACATGAAACTTTGGACGCTTAAAAAGAAATCATACATAGAAGAGACAAATGAGAGTTTAGAAAACAACCAGGAATAACTAAGGATGTAAAAAGCAACAAATTTATTCCTCATTAGTCTCCTGGAATTTATGTGCCCCTAGTATTAACTAATTAAATACATAGTATCCATGTGTTTACCCTTTCCCCCCCTTGACTAACATTAGAAATTATTATTTGAAACAATGGCAACAGTGTAAGAAACAGTAGTATGCTGTCCATTTGCCTGTTCTGCTACTTGCATTTCTCTCAGGAATCCTAATGGGGCACCTCATCTTCCAAATTATTCTCCAGATTTAATGTTTCTGAATTACTTGATTCTGGTCATAGAATTGTACAAATGTGTGAATTATCCACTGCTGATTTGTGTTGTGCAACTCTATGACTTTCCACTCCTCTGCATTCTTTTTGGTTCCATGCAATACATGCACATAAATGAACGTACTATTCAGTACTGAAGGAAATAGCAGTAGGTCTTACAGACTTTGAGTGCTAGGGGCTTACATGGAAGTGGCACATATTGGTTGATCATCTGGAAACTGGCCATAGCAAATTGGTACCTTCAGTCTGATTAAGAGAAAACTAATTCTTCCCATCCCTATTCTTCCAGAATGTCAATATACGACATAGAATGTCAAGATTTTGTTCTTCTACATCTGTGTAGGATGGGAGAAAACAGCCCATTAGCACATGTAGTGGTTGCAGTTACTCGGCACCTAGTCTAAAACATAGAGGACAAGTGCACCCATGGGTGACTTTCTAATTGCAAATATATTTTTTCACTCTCCACTGGTCTGCAGATGTCTGGCGATTCAGATCACTGCCTTTCTCACAGAAGGCTATTTTTGTCGCCTCTTAGATCATGGGGAGGATTTTCCCCGCCCGGTGTGTGTGTGCATGTTAGAGACAAAATAGAGCTGTCCTGACCTTCAGCCATTAACACAGGTTATAGATAGGTTTGGGTGGGTGGCTGCTCATTAACTTGCAGGCTGTCAGCTTGATACTTGCAATTCCGATGAGTAAAATAACATGTAAGATACCTCTTGCACTGGTGACCTGCCTTTTTTTGGTGGGGGGGGGAAAGGCAAACAAGAAATGCTGCAAATAAAGAAACATGGGCTACCCATCCTGGTCCAGTGGAATGAGGCAGACATGCCACGTGAGAAACATCAGCAAAATAGGTACAAGATCTACCACGGCCTCTACACGCATTAACATTCTATGTCCATGAACCTCAGTTACATTTTAGAGACCTGAGCTGCTATAAGATGAGTACAACTGCTTTTATTCATATAGCTCGTATGCTATAATGTTTGGCAAATGGCCGTGGCTCAGTGGTAGAGCATCTGCTTTGCATATGGAAGGTCCAACGTTGAATCGCTAGCAGGTAATGGGAAAGACATCAAACGGAGACCCTGGAGAGCCATTGCCAGTCAGAGTAGACAATAATGAACTTGATAGAGCAAGGGTCTCACTCAGTATAAGACAGAGTACTGTATCTATGTTACATAAACTTATAGCCTTATAGAAATAGTAGAGAACAGGGACGGTGTAAATAGTGGCTTGTTGCCTATGGTCTCTTCCGAGGATGGAAAAGCATGTCTCTTATCACTGAGAGGGAGGTGATTTCTGGGTATTCTCTTTCCCACTTCAGACCCCAGTTTTGACTCCTGCCCTGTTCATGAGGGTTCATTGATTCTCAGGAACAACATCCTTGAGTCCTCAGTGGGCTGCACCAGGAGGAGGAGGAGGCAGAAAAGTCTCATTTCATGAGTGTTGCTCTGCTTACAGATCTCATGGGATGCAAGCCCTGATCCATTTGGATGTGAAGCTCATTACCATCACTGCTGCTACTACTGTGCATTTCTTTAGTAGTGTGCAGGCATGGTGGTGGAAAGTGACTTATGGTGACCCCATAAGGTTTTCAAGGCAAGAAATGTTTTTGGTTTTTTATGGCCCCCCGTAAAGGATTTTTTATTTGCATTTACTAAAAACTACAATGACATTGGGGAGGGAATCTACACACTATAGGAGAAAGAAAAGAAACCCCACTAAAACCCAAGGGTTGGAGGTCACATACAGCTTGTGAAAAATTTGCTTAACAATAGTAAAAAGCTTTCTTTAACATTGAGAGTGATCAATCATCTCACCATTTTAAAGGATGTTTACTTTTACAAAGTTTGCCAAAGTCCCGAAAAGTTGCTTCAATGCTTAACTGCCTCCTGGAATCTCTCCGTACAGTCCATTGCCGCTTTTAAACATGGCCCCCCTTTCTTCTAGCTCCATAACACTTATAAATAGTTCTTAGTGGAGGAGAGTCCCCTCTCCCCCTTCCCTGGGGGGCTTTTGCTTTGTTGTTTCATTTCAACTTTACTCACTCTTCATATGTAGATCAAGTAGATCTTGCCAACAAATATGCTTATTTGCTGCTCAACCCCCACTCGCTTGATGGGGTGTGCATAGCTTAGTCCTTGCCGGAACACAGCAGAGAGACCATCGGAGCAAAGGGACGCCTCAATTTTCCGACAGCGTGCTGGGAAAGAGGCGAGCCTCAGTGCTCCATGACTGGAGACCCTTCACAAGGGCCCCCAGGGGGTGCGAACACTCGCACCCCCTCTCTAACTGCTGGTTTGCAAGCCGCATCCCTGGGAGATCCCAGGAGACACAGCCACCATTAGCTCACCGAAACCCCACCTTCAAGGCAAGAAATGTTCAGAGGTAGTTTGCCATTGCCTGCCTCCATATCATGACCCTGGTATTCCTTGGTGGTCTCCCATCCAAATACTAAGCAGGGCCAACCCTGCTTAGCTTCCAAGATTTGAGAAGATAGGGCTAGCCTAGGCTATCCAGGTCAGGGAAGTGTGTAGATATACAGAAGTAATATGATCCTTACCCAGAGGACTCACGGCTTAAGAAAGAGAGATGATTTTTGTATTTTCCTGTGAGCCACTTCTCAGGTAGAAAAACAATTAAAAAAATCAAATCACATATTAGGGCTTAATGAAACAGTTGCAATAACAGGGGACAACAGAGTTAGCTTTCAGCCAGAAGTACGATAACGGTACATTTATGGAGGTTTTGAAAAGCTTAGTTAGAGAGCAAGCAGGTTCTGAGGAGAGGACTGAACGAGAAGAAGGGTGCACAGGCTCTGGGAGCAGCATGGGGGAGGACCTAAAAGTGTGTGCAGTTTAAAGCAAAGAAAAAGGGTCAAGAGCAGAGTATTTAAAATTCAAGAGCATGATCTAACCTGCAATGACATGCAGATTATTAGAATGATCCTCTGTCCTGTCCTGCACATGCTTTGGTAATCATCGTCTGCATTTAGTGCTCTAGAATTCACCAGTGCTGGATATAGCTACCTTGTCATTTAAACCTCCATTCCCTCTTTGTTTCTACTACCCCCCTGTAATTTTACATCATGAGCAGATTAGTCTGAGAAGACAAGAACGGGTTTCTGTTCCAAGACAGGAACAATCTAACGATGGGCATGGAGCAGAGGGAAGGAGAGCAAGGCATTAGATTATGTGATATAATAGCAAAAATACATGTAATCTTCAATAACATCTCCTTCGGGAGCACAGGTTCTGTGTTCTTCAGTAGTATCTAGCATATATCTTGATGGTGCTTCAATGTTTAATAATTGCTAATTACAGCAGCAGCAGCAGCAGGAACACAAAGCTACATACAACCAAGTGCAAGCTAGTAGCAGGTTTCCATATCAACTCATTCAATTAATTATGATTAATTTTGGCAATTCACAGATGACACATTTCATTTATGGTCCAGATAACAATCTGTATCAGTAAAAGGATGCCATTCCATCTGAGTATGCTCTGTTCCTATAGATACAGAATTTGTTCAGCTCTCATCGCTGCACAAAATATATAAATTCTGTATAGTATAATATGCACAGAGATTTACCCCACAGAGCACTAGTTGGGGAGGGCTGGGTATTGATTCAGTTTATGTTAGTCTTGATCCATTCCCTTTAAACACAACAGAACTTAAATTAATTGAACAGGTTTGTTGTCACTGTTTTCAATTGGTTGGAGCCAATGACTTCCATCTGCCAAGCCTTCCTTCATCAGAAGATGGCTTTGTCTGTTGGAGGAAGACTCTTGACTTAGCACAAGGGAATCTTTAGGTACAAGCCAGTGCACTTAAGTCATGGCTAACTTTAGCAGAACTGGGACCTCTATCTTTCATGTCATACTTCACATTATACTGATGAGTGCAAGAATGAGGGAATAATGTCAGGATTTGCTTGGGACTCTTCCTAGCTAGGGTTGGAACAGTCGTGCTCAGGTCTCTCTTTCAGCACCTCTCCTGAGTTTTATACACCCTGATTCCTCTGTACAAGACCATAGTGAGAGATCATCAGGATGCTGTGGCTACAGCACAAAACCAGTCAACCAAACACTCTTCTGCTTTGTTTAGATACATTAGTCGTACATCCCTCCAGCATGAGTTTTTCTTCTTCTTTTCTTTTTTTGTTCCTGCTTCTGACATCATTTCCTGAGAAGTACATTGGTTTAACAGCATAGCCAGGTCTTCTTCTTAACACACACGATGAAAGAAGAGGTTTAAAATGGATTTCAGTTCTTCTTTTCTCTTGCCATGCATGCTGGTGATTCTGACCATTATTGATGGTAAGTGGGAAGGTTTTCTTTATAAAGCTGGCATTGCTTTGCCTAGGTGAGCAAAAGCCATTATTTTGTTCAGATTTTTTTCCTTGTAAAAGGAGTCTATAGGACTCGGCAAAATACTAGTGTCATAGTCGCCAAAGCATGAAAAGAGGCAGTCAGTCCAAAGTAAGACAGATTTTCTCATAATTTTAACTAGATCCCTTGATATATTGCATTTGTATAAGCAAAAGAAGTAGAGGGATTGAGAGGCTCTGCATGCAGTATAGTGGTTGGAAAGGGAGGACGGAAGACACGGATTTTGGGGTCCTATTCTTGTCTGTCGATGTGACCTTGAGCAAATAATTTTGAGCAGTAGAGAATAATATTGTCAAATCATTCAGGTGCCTGTGTTATATAGGTTTCCAGTGGGTCTTAAGGTCCTATCCAATGTTTTGGAAGATTATAGTTCAGGTCCTTTTGTGCATCGATACACAATTTGGAAAGCAGTGATAATGAATTATAGCAAGGGAATCTAAAATTGTCTAGGTTTACAAAACCCATTCATATACCATTTTTTATTTTTAATAGCGTTAGGAAGGTGGAATTACTTTCTTGCTATATTAATTTGCAGGGCTATCAGTATAAATCTGTGGACCATACAAAGTCATTAAACTATTTTTGGTTTTTATAGATCTATGAATGAGCCAGTCAAAGGTATATATTGAAGTGAGTACAGGTGTTTGCTTAAACAGAACAGTAGTTTAATTTCATAACATTCAACTTACGTAGTCCTTTCCAAACATATTAAATGCTTTGTCAGAATTAAGAGCTACATTGAGGTAGTTTGTAATAATGGATCAGCAAGTAATATTCTTTAAAAAGATGCATATCTAATTTAAATCTGATATATAAACTGATTAACTCATGAATGAAGGTTTTTGCTCTCAGTATGTAACCTGCTGCCCCCCCCCCACGAGTGCTTTTTTCCTGGACAATTTTATTTTAGTAGAGCCTTGGATTTTTACTCAGATGAAATGCAGTTTTGGAGTTATGAGCTACATGGTGAAAATATGTATTTATCAATTAATATAAAGTTTTCTCATCTTTTAATATTAAAGATAACAGTGTTAGCTCTTTGATAATGCCACCTTTTAATGGATGTAATGTCACCCTTTCCTAGATATCCCATAGGCTTTCAATATACAGGTCATTTTGCCTAGAAATTTCTTTTGAAGCAGGACAAGTGCCTTTTGTAAGGGGCCAGTGATAAAGCTGATGTGTGGGATACATAAAAATAATTACTGTGCTTTCTGATTGTTCCAGGCAGGGCTTGTGCTGACATAGAACGGCTCACTGGAATCGTTGGCAGCAAAATTGTCTTCCCACTAGAAGTTCAAAATCAAAGCTATTTCTCAGTAGCCATAAATGGAATGACCCATTCAGTCAACTCTAAGGACTGTTTCAAATATGGTAAACGGCAGATGTGCCTGAGAAATGGGTCTCTGGATTTGGAAAACATAACACAAAGTGATGAAGGGATGTATCAATTTCTTTCTCAAAATGAGAACAAAACTTTCTTCCTGAGAGTACTTGGTAAGTGTGGTTATTTTCTAGTCAACAAAATCTAAGAGTGTAATTGACAGCTATGGCTTTTGAGTATGATTTTAAGCATGTTTCCACAGAATTAAGTGCCACTGATATTCTTAGGGCTTATCCCCGAGCACAATTGCAGCATTAAGAACAACTGGAGGACTTGGATTCAGTTTAAATTCAGACTTCTGTTTTCTAATTTGATTTGATTTGTTTGATTTATACCCCACCCTCCCCACTGAAGCAGGCTCAGGGAGGCTGATTTCTACTGGACTGATTGTGTAATCCTATGCAGATTTACTTCAGTCTAAACTGATTGAAATCAGTGGGTTTAGACTGGGCTACTTCTGCATGGGATCGCACTGTCAAGGCCTGTATGCTCAGCTGTCTCTTGAGTACAACCTCCTCCCCTCCCTACAGCCCCACCCAAACAACAACTGTAAAACTGCCAGATGCTTTACCCAATTGGTTATGACTGAGAACAATTTGCAAATGTAGACTGAACAGCAGCATGCCAGTTATGGTTGTACTCACAACAAACTTTTCAGATGATCCATTTCACCGTGTGCCCAATGCAACCTAGGCTGAAATTTAAGCAAATAATTGGTTGTGTATAGAGCTGTTGTGTTGTTTTGCCCTCAGTCTAGTTTAATCCAACACTGGCTGCCATCAGACAGGTGGCTTGGCATGGTCTGGAAGCACCTCTAACTTGGTCCAGGTGTTTTTTGTACCGGGAGAATCGTGATCAGACATCACGCTGATCACCATGGCCACTGGCAGCTCCTCTGCGGCATCAAGTCTGCTGCTGCTGCCGCCTTCTTGCCGGCTTCCTGCTCCAGCCCTACACGTCTGCCTTGCCTCTCTTCGCTCTCCTGCCCGTCCTTGCTTGATCACTCCTGGGCTCGCATAAGCAGTGTCAAATGAGCCTTGGGTGAATAACTGCTTATGTGCTCATCGCTAAAAGCTTTAAAAAATGCCGACAAAAGTGGAAATGAGCAATCTGACTTCCCAAAAGGCTTCACCCCTCAAGAGGGTGATCAGACACCTGCAGAAGCACTGTGAAACCAGGAGGATCCATAAATACTGGACTGTCTGTGTTGTCAGGAAACTCGGGGTTGAGCTCAGGGACCCGATGACTGGGGAATAGTAGCTAGATGTGGCTGTCTGGACACGCACGTTAGATCCATTGGGGAGAAGCAACGACAATTGATCAAAAAGCTCCTCTGATCGCAGCCACTGTTACCTTTTTGCAGGAGAGGCAGAAGTCAACAAGTTTCTGGCATAGAGAAACAGTGACACAGATCTCAAGTATCTGATTGCAATTGGGGGCTCTCCCCCCCAAAAAAAATCTGTGCTGAGCATTCCTCCATTATTAACTGCAGTTTGAGCTCATAGATATAGCATCCTGTTTCAGAAACAACAAAAGTAAAGGAATAACACTTGGAACTGACAAAGTTTATTTATGCATTTATGCATTTATTTATTTTATTAGATTTATATACCCCCCTCTCCAAGTGGGCTCAGGGCGGCTAACAAGAATTAAATAATACCCTTAAAAGTTGGTTGCTAGAAACACTGTACAGAAGAACCATCACTCTTTTTATTACCAAGTTCCTTTTTGATAGGAATTGCAAGGACTCTGGGAAGGAAAGGGTTTTGTTCAAAGTTGCTCTGAGCCTGCCTTGGCAGCGAGGGTGGGGTATAAATTGGAATACATAAATAAATAAATAAATAAATAAATAAATAGTAGGATGGCAGTTTATTAAATCTGAGAGTAAAACCGGAGAAAAACCGGGGTTTTTTTCCCGGGGGGGGGGGGGACACACACACGCAGGAATGGAGCTCCGGAACCTCTTTGATAAAATTCTTTTTAAAATGTTCAAAAGTTCATGAGTTTATCAGTACACAGATTGAAAACGTCATTTCCCTCTTGAGAGTTCTGGCACCTCTTTTTTTTTTTTTAAAGGCCTGAGTAAAACAAAGCATGGTAGGCTAGGCTGGTCCACTTATGACAGCTCAAAAAAATACCAAAAAAGAGTCTGGATCTAGAAGGAATGGAACACCGTGTATGGGAGCCAGTCTCATTTAAATACAACTCTCAAGTAGGGCCATAGCCAGGATGAGGCCAGTGATTGCACTGCCGGTCATGGAGCACTGTTTCATTCCCCGTGGTGTTTAACAAAAAAAGAGAAATTTTAGGAACACAGAAGAACGTTGAGACCCATAGCCCCTCTAGTCTAGTCCAGCATCCTGTTTCACACAGTGGTCAGCCAGTTGCTGACAACAAGGCTTCCTGGTAGTGGTGTTCAGAGGAAGGCTGTCTATATTTGTGCTCCCTCCTGTCACCTAATGGCAAAAATTGAGAACTACAGTTGACATCACAAATGCATTGGTGCCCTAGTGGGTACAGCTTTGTTAGGGATTTCAGTTATGATTTAATATACTATATGAATGTTTTGTGCCTTCCCTCTAATTCATGTTTAAATTGTGATCACAGACTGTATGGAATTTGGCCCCATGAATATTCCCACTGCAAGCTTTGGGACAAAGTGACAAATACGCAGAGCATTTAAAAATGATCCAGAATGATCAAGGAATGGCAGTCATGAGCTCATGGAGTCCACAAATTATTTATTATATTTCTTTCTTGCATTTATAGCCCACTTGTCTTCTGCCTTGGAAATCAGAGGTAGCATACACATACGGTTCCCAGGGAATCCCCCAACCAGGCAAAGCCAGATTCAGATTCAGACCAGCTTGGCTCCAGCATAGCAGTTGTATCATGAAGCTGCCTTATACTGAATCAGACTGCTGGTCCATCAAAGTCAGTATTGTCTAATCAGACCAGCAGCAGCTCTCCAGGGTCGCAGACTGAGGCCTTACACACCACCTCCTGCCTGATCCTTTAACTGGAGATGCCAGGGGATTGAACCTGGGACCTTTTGCTTGCCAAGCACGTGCGCTGTCACTGAGCCACCCTGGGACCTATTCTTCCACATTTAGAGAAAAATCAATCACATTTCAGTCCCACTGAAATCCATTGTACATGTTGCAATTAACTTAAACAAATTCTCATTGACTTCAATAAGACTTGAGCAAGGATAACATTCTTTGGGTCGGAGGCCACTGTTTCCACTGGGTCAAATTCACATAGACCAATGTCCTGTCAAATTAACTTTTCTCCTCCTATTTGGTTGTCACCATACCATTGCCTAGAGCTGCCTCCAACTGTCCATATCCATTGCCTTCCTGGTGGAAAAGCAGAGCTATCCTGTGAAGTGGGTGATCTCTCTAGTGATGTTTATTGGACCCTGAATGGGAGCCATCTGAATGATTCAGACATTTGTGTGAAGGATGGTGGAAGGAAGATTGTTTTGGAAAAAAGAGTGAGTGGAAAGCTGACCTGCCACAGAATAAACTCTCCTACTAACTTCTCCACTGAGCTGTTGTGTGATGATGGTAAGCTATACTACCTCTCCTTGTCTCTATCTGTAGATTTCTTGAAAATATTTTCTTTTGGGTTTTCTCTGTGACTATTTAGCATTTCAGGGATTCTCAGACATTGCAAAATAACCAAGATGATATGCCAGGATATATGTACACAGAGTATTACTGAGGGGACATTCCTCCACTAGTTGGCAGAAGTATGGCCTTGGATCCCAAATGGCACAGTTTGGGTGGGACAGAAGATTGCAACAGGAGGGAGAGAAAGGAAATCCAGCACAGATGCAGAGCAGCTCCACTTGCACTGCACAGGACCCAAGCTGCAGTCTGTGGACACATTCCCCTACGTGCATTAAGAATGAATCCACCCTCCCTCCACTTGCCACATTAATTCAATTAATAGCACCCTGTATGTGCAATTCTCTTCCTTTCTACACAAAGTAGCTATTGGGATATTTGGTTAATATAGCAGAATTTTGCCCAGTCATAGAAGCATGATATTGAGTGCAGTAGATAAATCTCCCAAGACGTGTATTGCAGATAAAAGGTAAACTTACATTTATTCAAGTAGATCCAGTTCACATTCAGGCTGCAGTCAAAAGAAGAGAGAGAAGCCTAATCCAAAGAGTACTTTCCCTACTGTGAATGGCCAGCTTGTCCGGCATCATGGGTGTGGGAGTATGAGGGCACTGAATCTGCAGGAGAGGCCTGCAGAGACATGTGTCTCCATGGAAGGCCTTGCGGAGAGAGTGGGAGGACAAAGTGAGCGAGAGAGGAGGGGTCAGAGGGCAGCTCCCAGGGTAAGACAAAGAGAGGCATCCCATTCAAGGAGATAACACCTATACTCGGAGTACTGTAGCACCCCCCAATGTCCAGTCTTTCGCTCCAACACTAGCACAGGTCCCTGACAGTGTTCCCTCTAAGCTGAGTTAGTCTGAGTTAGCTCACAGTTTTTTAGCCTCTGTCTCACACATTTTTGTCTCAGCTCAGGAAGGATCGCTACAGAGCAAACTAATTTATGCAGTAGCCAAATGGCTCGCTCACAACTTTAATGCCAGTAGCTCACAAAGTGGAATTATTGCTCACAGGACTCCGCAGCTTAGAGGGAGCATTGGTCCCTGACTGTTTCTGCTATTGACTCAGCTTCAGTGGGAAGAGAGACCTCTGAATTGTCCCATACAGGTGGGCCATAGGCTAATGTAGTTCTGCTCCTTGTGACATCAAAATCCTCTAGCCTTGAAACATACCTGAATGTGTCAAATTTATTTCCCTTGTCTAAAGGATACCCTCTACCTTGAAATCCCCATTCACCTTGTCTCTCAACACAGATACCATTAATTTGAACATTTTCCCAGATCCACAATAGTCAGAGCATCCATCTGTATTCTTGCCAAATGACACTGCCCCTAACATTTTCCTAATCCTTGTTTATTCTTTCCAAAATAATCACCAATTACTAGCAGCTTACAATTAAATTTCCTCCATCTGGCCTCATTCATAGATGCAAAATGAGTAAATCATTCACAATATAGGCAATCTTTTCTGCTTATTAATGTTTTTGCCCTGGACCAGTAAGACTAAACAACAACAACAAAAGTCCGGAGGAGTTTCTTTGCTATTCATACTTGGTGAATGTTTTGAATGGATTTCAGTCAATGGATTGCTCACAGACTGCTAACTGCAGGCAGTCGTGCATGGCTTTGATATTTACAGTTCAATAGCTGTGCTGTGCCCTCCCCCCTCCCCCCCATCACAGAGAGCTATTTCTGCTCTTTCATTTCAGCCTGCAATCTGAGGAGCTGTAGCAACAGCTGCAAGTCTTAGCAAATAGTGTCACAGGGGCTTATAATGTGCCTATCTGTCTAAATGTTTCTATGCAACTCATCGGGGCCACCAAACATCCTGCACTATTCGTGCCACTTCCCTTCATGCACATCCCGTCTGCACACTAAAAATATTATTAGAACAGAGACTGAGCTTTGTTTTTTCTAAGCATTGTGTGTGTGGCTCTCCACTGGACAGGAAGTGCCTCCCAGGGCAGACTGGTAGGTGGCAGGGTAGGGAAAGGGCTGGTGGGCGCACCTTCACCAGTGGTGCCCCAGGCAATCACCTAGGGTCACCTAGTGGGCGGGTTATTCCTGCCTTTGGGAAGAAAGAGATATATGGAAGAAAAGAGCACAGGGAAGCTTTTAAAGCCTCTACTATCTAAACAACCACCTGAGCTACACAGGCAGGTCTGAGGCATTTAGAGACTGGCATTTAAGTATCTGGGATGTGTAAATCTTGCATTATCTAGTAAAGGACATCCGCTTCCAACTGTTGCCTACTAGATAAGCAAACCAGTAGTCACTTTTCAAAATAATCTACCTGCTTGAAAAAAATAACAATACCTGGCATTAATATATCACTTTCTATGCCCAACATTCTTCATGCATGTTATCTCACTGTAATCCTTACAATAGCTTTGTACAGTAGGCCAGTACTGTTATCTCTATATTGCAGGTGGGGAGGTTTGCCCATGGCTCCTTAGAGAGTTCTGAGCAGAAGTGAGACTTGAATCACGCAAGGGATCTTGCGGATCAAAGCCCATTCCTTTACCCTTTAAGCGATATGAGTTCCATTTCCTCCCATTGGCTTGAGATTGACTATCGGGAGAGCAAGCATTGGTTTCCTGGGTTTTTACTGCATAAGCACTGGCTGTTTCTTTCAACCAGGGGATCTTCTGAAGCACCCTCTGTTCCTCGTCATTCTGGCAGCGTCTGGAGGGGCTGCAGTCCTTTTGTCCATTATTGTGTCCCTGATCACATGCTGCTGCATGAAAAACAAACATAACTTCATTCCGGTGCCTGCAGGTAAGTATCATTTTGCATGGTGCATCCATCACCTTCCTTTTGAGATGATTCTCACCGAAGAATCTGAGCTCATCCCAGTGTTCCTAGTTGCATATCCACTGTAGCCAGACAACCCAGAGTTTGCAGTCAGTCACAATATGGTTCTTCGGATCACTTGCAAAAAAATATCCTTGTCCTCATCCTTTTCTACTTTTTAGATATTTTATTCTTATTACATTTCCACAAAAGCGCTTTGCTCTTAGGGTTTGATTTCATCACCTTCCATGACGTAGAGTCCCCTGTGTGTCCCTCCATTCCCCCTACTTGCCTCTGATCAGGGCTAATTCACACATTATTAAGTCCTTGTGTCCTCCCAGTGGCCAATATGAATCCTTTCAATCAGATGCACCCTGGAGTTCCATGCTCAGAACCTTATTTCCAGGTGGGCACAGTTCTGATTCAAATCAGAACCCTGGTGTGCAAGGAGAGCAGGTTTAAGCTTTCTCCTGCATGCCATTTTCCTAAATGGACCAGGGGAGCAACCATATGTCCTGGTTTGGGAAATATAGATATGCTGCTACCAGTACATTTCCACAACACTACAAATAGCAACCCTCCATGGCCATTTCAGCCCAAGAAAATGGCACACAGGGGAAGGCTTATTCCTCTTCTAACTGAATGCCATGGTCCTGATCCAAATCATGGACCCACATAAACATAAGGATTTTATAACATGTGAATCGGCCCTTAGGCTTCCTGCTTGCTTGAAGAGCGCCTACAGATAATGTGTCATCCGTTGCCCAAATTTCTCATCAAGCCTACTCAGATCTTTCTTTAAAGCTTCATGCTCCTCCTTACATGAACTCTACACTTCCAAGAGAATGGATCCCTTCACTGATTCACCACATTGGGATGGTTCCTATTGTAGTACTATAAGCACATGAAATATAAATTAAAAAATCAATATGGCTCCATAGGCTTTAACACCAGAAGAGGCTTCATCACAAACACCAGGGGCATCCAGGCATGTGGAAGCATAACGATGCCACCATGATATATCTGCAGGAGGTCTCTGAGTAGAACGAAACCACTGGAACACACACAGTTTTGTTAAGTTTGTCACCAGATTCAAGGAATTCAGCACCCAAACCACACTCTAGTAGATGCTCCAGAAGTTCAGCAGAATACAGATGAGGAAATCTGGATCCATTGATCTTAGTCCAGAGAGGAACCTAGAAGTCTTATCTAGCTCTAAGTGGGGTTAATATCACAGGTTGGCTTTACATTTGCCTTTAGTTGTTATCCTATTATATATTCACCTTTCCTTTTCCTTTTCTCCCTCATCTGAATTGAGGGTGTAAACTTTTCAGAGTAGCCCCCTCCCCTTTTGCTTTGTAAGGTGTGACACATTTGGAAGTGGGAAACATTAAAAAGGATTTTTATGGCACCTTAAAGACTACCAGGTTTATTATGCCACTGTAGTAATTAAGGTGCCAAGTAATCTATTTTTGGTTTTGCTGCATCAGTCTAACACGGCTATCCACAGGAATCTGCACTTTTGAAGAGGCTATTTATGCGATTGCATAGGGATTCTGTTGTCTGTCTTGTAGATTTTATAGATAAATGGGAGTATAGATTTAAGAGATTTGGTGATGGTAAACTTTGATAGGTCAGACTGGTTGGGTCCTTTCAGCCTCTCAATATGCTCTCCTACAGAAGATGAGAAGGATGAGGGGATCACCCTGTCTGCCATTTCCAGTGAAGGACCAAAGAGTTCCCCTAATGGAGACCACTGTGACGCTACAGATGCCCTTGCTGCCAGCACCACCAATCCAGGTGAGTACATTGGTTTGGGAAACTATTATTTGCTAGCAAAGATATGTAGGAAAGGACAGTTGGACAAGATGTGCTTAGAACCATAGAGTTGGAAGGTACCTCCAGGGTCATCTAGTCCAACCTCATGCATAATTCAGGAAATTCACAAATACCTCCCCCCCCCACCCTCAGTGACCCCTGTTCCATGCCCAGAAGATGGAAAAAACCCCAAAAAACCCTCCAGGATCCCTGGTTAAACTGGCCTGGAGAAAAATTGCTTCCTGACCCCAAAGTGGCGATCAGCATTTCCCTGGGCGTGTAAGAAAGGGCCACAAGAATTAAGCACTGATGCAACCCTTCCTGCCCTCCTTCTCATGATCTGCCTAAGTTCACAGAATCAGCATTGCTGTCAGATGGCCATCTAGCCTCTGCTTGAAAACCTCCAAAGGAGAGCCCATGACCTCCTGAGGAAGTCTGTTCCACTGAGGAACTGCTCTGTCAGGAAGTTCTTCCTAATGTTTATCCAAAAACTCTTTTGATTTAATTTCAATCTGTTGATTCTGGTTCAACATTCTGGGGCCACAGAAAACTTGTGCAGATGCTTCTAAAACCAGCTGTCCCTGGGCATTATTGGAAACAAGAGCAGAGACAATGGGTAGCGGCCATGGAAGTGCCCTCCCCTTCTTAGTATCCTTTGAGTAGGCCCAGTTCAGATATATCCAATGATGCAAAGACGCTTGAAAAAGGTGCTGTATGGTGGCAGCTCACAACACAGGCTGTTTGCATTGAGTAGAGGGTTACTCTGATGGTTCCTAAAGTCTTTGTATGCAATATGGGTAATTGGCATGGAAAGCTATTCTGTACATTATTCTTTATATAGAAAATGTATATGCTACCTACACAGAAAATGAAGCCAATGTGGTTAGAGCAGGGGTGTCAAACATGTGGCCCGGGAGCTGGATCAGGCCCTTGGAGGGCTGCAATACGGTCCACAAGGCCCTGGCTGTTTCCCGCTTCCTTTTCCAATTCTGCTGCTGCTACATCACAGCTTACTTTACCAGACTCTCAGTCGCACAGGAGAGATAGATAGGCAAGACTCTCCTGTTCAGTTGAGAGAGTCTGGTAAAGCACTGGCTAAGGCTCCTCCTCCTCCTCCTCCCAGAGCTCGCTTCCTGGCCAGGCTGCCTCAATCGTATACAGGAGACAAAGGGAAGCCTTTCTTTCCTTCCACTAGTGGAGGCTCCTCCCTGAAGGGAGGCAGGGAGGGAGGGAATGAGGGAGAGCTTGCTTTGCTGGGCTGCCTCAATTGCACAGCAGAAATACTAGGCACCTTTAAGGCCAACAAAGTTTTGTTCAAGGTATGAGCTTTTGTGTGCCTTGCTACAGTGTGTGTGTATTCTGTTGGGCTCCTTATGGTGGTTGTATGTATGTTTTGTTGGGCTCCTTATGCCATGGCTCTCCTGGGTGCAACTGGGTTCCCTCCCCCTTTTCACTGTGTTCATGCCCTCATGATCCAGTCTTTCTCAGTAAGAAAGCAATGTGAACTATTTTAGAGGAGGAATAACAACAAGCCAGTGGATTAGGCTGAGAGTGTGCATCCAGACCAAGTTCACCCAGCATATTTCCTTTGTAGGAAGTTGTAGAAGGCTGGGGAAGACTATAGTTTTGTAGACAAACAAACAGCCCTCAGTCTTTGTCAGGATGCCTTCTCATGTTCTTGACCGCACATGTAGCAACTTATGTACAAAAGCTTGCAATGCCCAGCCATTTCATGTTTTCTCCTGGGTCCTAGGCTCAGAACACTGAGCATGAAATTTCTATAATGACTGTCAATAAATCAAAAGTAGGTTTTCAGCTTACAGATACACACCTGAACAGCATACTCAAGATTGCTACAGCACAGACATTTTGATGCAATAATTCAGAGCAAGAGGTGTCAGTTATCAGAGACTGTTAAATAGAAAAAATATTGCAAGAGTGCTAGTGTTTTAAGCATGTTTTATTTAAAGTTTTAAAAATCTTTAACTGTGTTTGTCTGTGTCCTTTATAAATTTATATCTCCGCTACCTGGCATTACATTTTATGACACACATGGCCCGGCCCAACAAGGTCTCATTTATGTCAGATCTGGCCCTCATATCAAATGAGTTCGACACCCCTGGGTTAGAGTGTCAGACTAGGATCAGGGAGACTCGGGTTCAAGTACCTAGTCTGGCATGGAAGGTCGCTGGGTGACCTTGGGCCAATCACACATTCTCAGCCTAACCTACCTCACAGAGTCATTGTGAGGATAAAATGGAGGGGAACAGTGTAAGCCGTTTTGGGTCCCCAGGAAGGAGATAGGTAGGGTATAAATCAAGCAAATAAATAAATAAACTGAAGGTGTCTCACAAAGTAAAAACAATACAAGAACAACATTACTGGAATCTTGTTACCCACCCAGAGCCCGCTTGCGTGAAGAGCGGGCTATAAATACAGAAAATAAAAATAAATAAATAAATAAATAGAAAACACAAGGTAAGAATTATCCAGAATAAAACAAGCCATAAAAACCACTGTGCCACCACTGAAACAGCTCTGATCTGGTTTCTACCTATTCCCCATCTTACTGGAGCATAAGGGCTGTTTTGTTACTCCCTGTTGTACGAAAGATAGTTTCTCTGTATCAGTCTGTAAGCAGCCACACAAGAAGAAATGTGCTTGAGAAAATGCCAGAGTGTCCCTAGCATTCCCTGGTGATGTGTCACTTCTGGGCACGTGGGGAGTGATGTCAGTGGGTTAGGTCACTGGTGATGCCCCCCATTTGCCTCCCCCTTTCCCCACTGACCAGCTGAGCCGTGGTGTGGAAACACCTGATGGCAGTGGGGGCAGGCCCTGTGCTCAGCTGGGGAGCAGCAAGCCTGATATTTCCATCACCAATTTGTTTCCTTTAAGGTCCTGGGAGTTCCAAACCAGAGGCTGGAATGGATCCAAATTCCAAGGTGGAGCCTGAAACAGAACCAGGACATCAAACAGAGGCAGAGGCTGTGACAGAAATGGAGTTTCGAGAGGTCATGGTTGACACTGCACCCCCGGAAGCTGTGGGTGACTGTTTCCCTGATCCGGCTGATGCTTGATCAGATGTGCTCCCTTTGTCCCATCCTGAAGCCCTGAGAAGTGGTGCTTCTTCATTCCAGTGATCATTTCATAATAATACTGCCCTTTGTAAAGCACCTGCATACAGAAAGCCAAGCCTGTAACTTACTTACTTAAATATGGTTCTCACAGATGCTTCTTTTAACAGCAATGAGATCCAGATTTAAGAATGCTCCACCCTCTGCTTTTGATAATTTTCTCCTTTGATCCCATCTCTATTTTTCCGGTTTTTTAAAAAAAATTCCTCTAGTTTTTGTTCTGCTTAAGCGGAATGGCTACAAATTTCCCACGTGGGCATCCCAGGATTTCATCCTGCAATTAGAACCTAGATTTTGAAACCATTGGGTGGAACACCCTCAGTGGCCTCCCATAACCTGGGAGAGGTGGGATGTGCAAACAGAGAATGTTGCCAACCTCTTGCTCTCCTGGATTTGAATGATGGAACTGCTGATCCTTGGACCCTGCGTATATATGCCTGACATCAGTGCTTTCTGAAGCCTGCTGTACCATGACCCACACTTCCAGCTCTAAACCCTTTACTTAGTTCTCATTATCACAGGCTGAAAGGAGAGGTCCCCTGGCTTCACTACTGCATAACTTTTGCAGAAAATCACCAAGTCTTTCACTATCCAGGTGCTAGTTCACAGTGTGGGACTCACAAGCAGTGTAGAACAGGAGGTTTGTTTTTTCCCCCCTTTGGGGGATAGAATTTGCGTCATAAATAGAATGCTGGGCCAAGCAGTTTCCCAGCTCTCAGCAGCCATGTAGTGCTTTTTGAGGGCTTGGTGATTTGCTGCAGGTGTTTTATTACTTTGCTTCTCTGTTGTGGAACTCCTTCCAGCTTCCTGAGTGCAAGGCTCGGGAAATGCAGGCATCTTCCAAGTGCAACTGTTCTTTTTGTGATATGAATGCCTTGGCCCCTGCTTAGATATAATGGCTTGGCTGCTGCCTGGAAAATTGCAATTACATCTGCTCTTTTGAGTTGGATATTGTATTCTACATGTTCTCTGTGGAGAAATTAGCTGAATGAATACAAATAGTTTTAGTTATAACAAATTATTATAAGGCGTACCACCTTCTAGCCTACTTGCACTCGACAGGTATAATGATATAAAAATCATCTGGTCCGGGAATATCATTTCATGTGGACAAGTAATAGTTGTACCTTGTAATATATGAATGAACATTCCCATCAAATATTTCTTTGGCTTTCTTAGGACCTGGTGCATGTATAGGTAAATAATATTAAAATATATTTGTTTTTAAAGAAAGTTCAGAAGAAATGGCAATATTATTTCCCCCTGTGTGGTTTTTCATTAGTCTCTTGGTTTTTCATAAGTCTCTTTACAGGGTACTTAGCACCACTTTGTGATAACTTTCAGTTACTTTTCATTATAGTGAAAATGTGCTCATATTTCTCTGTCCTTTTCCCACTGGCTATTTACTTTCTTCTATATTTCTTCCTTTTGTGTGCCTTTTCTTTCCATGTCCTGTCTTCCTTTTGTTGCTCTACCCATGCTTCCTTATCTCATTGTACGAAAGAAGGTCCATAGCGGTCTACCAAATACTACTAATGGGGAGGCACTCTCTGCTTCTGAGAATCACTCCACTCTTTTAGGATTGAGGTCCAGTAGACAGGGACCTTGGTTCTTATATAGCTTCTAGTGCAGTGCAGGTGCTTTTGTAAATACAGTAGCGAGTGATGACTAACCAATCCTATTTTGTTAGAACTCTGTCCACAGTGCCAACTCATTGTCTGAAAACATTCCTCTAATCACTACTGCCATCGTCTATGAATGTGGACTCACAAGATGTACTTTCACTGTATAATTGAAAAAATGTAAACTATTTTTTGCTGTCAAGTCACAGACAATTTATGGCAACCCCATAGGGTTTTCAAGGCAAGAGGCAGTCATAGGTGGTTTGCCATTGCTTGCCTGCATAGCAGCCATAGACTTCCTTGGTGGTCACACATCCAAGTAATAACTAGGGCAAACCCTGCTGTCCCGCTGCAGACTCCTCAGCGACCTCCGAGGCCACTGCGGCGTGACCCGCACTGGACCCATGATGCGCCTCGGAGGACAGAGCACACACCACGTCATGGGTTCCTGGGATGCCAAGGACCGTGACAATGCCGGAGACCGCCCCGGCACTGGGGAAGCCAAAGATGGGTGCCTGGGATCCCCATGGCGGCCACCCCCAACAGAGAGACAGCTCAAGACAGAGAGACAGCCCGAGACCGGCCCGCGCCATCACTGGGAGAGGCGGGGCACGCGCACTCGGTCTTGGCTGCGCAAAGGCTGGAGAAGCGCGACCTTACCAGAGAGAGGAAGGCAAGAGATGCTGCGGCAGCTGGCATCAGACCCCGGGTCTTCCCCTGAAGGGACCACGCCTGCATACATCCCGGCTCAGGAGGGGAGTCCCAGGGAAACCCAGGGGGACGGGACCAGAGAGGGAGTCCCAGGGAAACCCAGGGGGGCCGGACTGGGGTGGAAATGCACCATAGAGAAAGCAGCTGGGGTGATTGGCATGCTGAGGGAGCAGTGACATAACTGAAGGGGGAAAGGAGTATAAAAGGAGGGAAGATGACGAGAGTCGGGGAGGATTTCGGTGGCAACCGGCTTGGATACTCAGAGAGACAGGTTGGATCGGCTGTTGACCCCGGGGCAGAAGGCTCTGATAGTGATGGAACTCCAGGCTTCTTCCTCCCTTCCCTCCTGACTCCTCTGCAAGCACGGCTAGTGGTCCTCCAGGGCCTGGGGCCACCCCGGGGCACGACACCTGCATAGCTTCCAAGATTGGGCTAGCCTGGGCAATTGAGGATAGCTGAATTTTAAAGGAAATATTTTGGAGATTCTGATTATTATTTTTTTCAGTTTTGCAAGTGAAATCTGAAAAGTCCAATTTCAGGGAATAAATCTCTGATCATATGCGTGAGGTAACTGCTATTCTGTTTTGTTCATAAAGACCCCGTAAACCAGATGTACTGCATATGTATATATGCATGTGCCATCAAGTTGCAACCAAAATGGCGACCCCAGCAAGGGGTTTCAAGGCAAGCGAGAAGCAAAGGTGATTTGCTATTGCCTTCCTCCATAGAATCTTCCTTGGTGATCTCCCATCCATGTACCAACCCTGCTTAGCTTCTGAGATCTGACAAGATTGGGCTATACTATACCGTTCCTCATCCTGATGTGTAGCATAGCCCTCAGAAATAAGTCGCACTAAGGATGAAGACCTGGAAGATCCAAACTCTTCAATAAAAAACTTGCTCAAAATAATACGAGACTATGGTGCAGTAGCCGGCCTCAAAATAAATATAAATAAGACAAAAATCTTAACAAAAAATTGTAACAAGGAAGAAATAAAAGAACTACAGGAAAATACAAATGTAGAAATTGTCAGGAAAATCAAATACCTAGGTATAAACATCTCAAATAACAACAACAACTTATACGAAAACAATTATAAGGTAATACTGGAAGAGACCCAAAAGGACCTATTAAGATGGCAAGACCTACAAATATCCTTTATGGGTAGAATATCAACAATAAAAATGAACGTATTGCCAAAAATACTATATATAGCTCAATGTATTCCCATTCTAAAAAACAATAAATTTTTCGATGAGCTAAACAAGATGACTAGGAAGTTCATATGGCAGGGGAAAAAATCCAGAATTAAACTAAAATCTCTGAAAGAGAAAAAAACCAAAGGAGGACTCAGCCTCCCAGATTGGAATATGTACTACCAAGCGGCTGCAATGGGTTGGGTCCGGGACTGGGTCCTACTGGAAAATAAAAGATTACTTAAGTTAGAAGGACACGATCTGCACATGGGCTGGCACGCCTATGTGTGGTACGAGAAAGATAATGTGCATAAAAACTTCTCGAACCATATAATAAGAGGTCCATTAATGAAAATATGGAATAAAATAAAAGAACAACATTATAAGAAAATACCAAAATGGGTGGCACCCTTGGAGGCTTTCGTAATCCCAAC
>NW_015160851.1:872136-875750 GCF_001447785.1 Gekko japonicus | reverse complement strand
TCCTATTAGAAGAAGAACTAAAAGAGGAGCCAAAACCCCCGACAATAATTAGATGGGAAAAAGATCTAGGTCGAAACATAGACCAAGTGGAATGGATAAAAACCTGGAATTCAATTAAGTTATTGAGAGCAACCTCCTATAAAGAAAACATAATAAAAATGATACATAGGTGGCACTGGACGCCAGATAGGCTGCAAAAATGGTATACAAATGTTTCGGGATCCTGTTGGAGATGCAAACATAATATCGGAACGTATTTCCACATATGGTGGAAATGCAAAAAAATACAAAATTTTTGGAAAACCGTTAAACAGATGTTAAAAGAAATTATAGGGAAAGATTTAGCGTTGACACCAGAGCTCTTTTTATTGAACGTTACACCGGATGGGCTAAAATTCAATGAGAAATGTATTGTTGTATATGTTATTACAATGTCCAGGATTTCTATTGCTAAAAATTGGAAATCTGATAAATTACCGAGTAAGGATGATCTGACCAATATTCTTTATGAAGTAACGGAGATGGACAAGCTTAACATGTTCTTGGCGGGTAAAACAGAAGAACAATTTAACTTGAAATGGCAAAAAGCCATAAAATGGTATGAAGAAAGAGGTTGACTTAACCCCCCACTGTACGAAATTGTAACGTGATTATATGTAAAGTTGGAAAAATCAAAATAAATTCATTAAAAAAAAAGAAATAAGTCGCACTAAGTTCAATGGAAATTTCAATGTATGCCCATAATTTTGCACTTTTAGAGTGTTTTACAGCTGAGAAGCTGCCTCTGAGGCCACAACCTCTATTTATAATTATACTGATCATCGATAATACTGAAAAGAAGCATTTTAATGTGAATGAACATTCTGATCAATGGTGACTTTACAGTCACATTATAAACTCCATGGAAGCAAAAGCTGCTTGGAATTTCACATGTCAAATGCCCGTTGAACTTGGATTCAGTTCCAGACATCATCATGCAGACTGTCCATGCTCACATGACCTTTAGACATCATGGCCAGTCCACAGTGTGACTTTTGGTATGATAGGTGCAGGTTGGAATCTACCAGCTTTTTCATTCAGTCTCGCCTGATTTCCCTTCTCACTGCAGGCCCAGGCCCATATAGCTGTTGTCTGGTACAGGGCACAAGGCATAGTCCTTTGGACAATCAAAAGCCCCCCCCCCCTCTTCTAACAATGAAAAAGCTGATAGGTCCCAATCCTATCTCTTGAAGCTGTTGGTATCAGCTGCATGGGGATTCGTTCTGCTTAGCATGTTGTGAATATGGAAACATTTAGAGTCCAGTGGCATCTAGCACAAAATGAAAGTGTTTTCTGCTTGTCCACTGTGCTTATCAATCATTGGATGTCAATCAGAATCCAGGGTTGGAACAACAAGGCTCTGAACGTTTCTAAGGATTCTAAGCAAGAGACTTGGACTGGGCTGGTATCTTCTATGTGCCGACACAAGACATGTGCTCTTCAGGAGCCAGCCTTATTTATCATAGGCCCATGAAACAGGAAGCCAATATGTCCCTCTGCTCCCTCTACCCTGCTGGAGACCATTCCTGAGAAAACTGCACAGCTGTCTACATTCTGAAGCACCTTTCCTCTGGTGCATATTCGTGAAGAGTTTATTCCCATACTAGGATTCTGACAGCCTTTTGATGAAGCACCTTTACCAGACATACACTTCAAGAGCCACACTGGTCTAAAGTAAGGGGCTTTCAGGATCCTGCTGCACTTTTGTGGCTCAGAAGCTGCATGTGGATGGCACTAGAGAAGATGCACGGAAGGCCAAAATAGCGTTAAGCATGCTGTAGACAGTCCACCTTACTGATTTTCTCACTGGATAGTGCAGGAATAGAAAGCTAAACAATTTACGCCACTGTGGTGGTTTTTTTTTTTTTTTTTTAAGAAAACTGTATTCACGCTAAGAGTTTTTAAAAAATGATAATGTATCTAATAAATAAAAAGACTGATTGTTTCATAAACCTCATGGAGAAAACTGGAATTATTGTGTTCCCTAGGAAATTTTCTCTTTCTGTCTTACACTGCCAAAACTGTTCTTCACACAGGTAGGTTTGCCAACATACCTGGAGAGAGAAAAAATCCTGTCTATTTAATAAGAGACTTAACATGTAGAAATGGGCAGCTGGATCTAAAGCATGGAGGTCAATCACATCACTTAGTAAATAACACTCCATTTGGCCTCCATTAAAGGAACAGGGTACTTTTTTGTTGTTGGCAGCTCTACACACAGGAGCAGCTATTGCATGTAAATGAAAACGCTGCAAGTTGCATCCACTCTACGAGGCCATTCCTACCACAACTTCTCTTGGCTCTTCCGTTCCTAAGTTTCTCCTCCTTGCTTCACCCCTGGAAGTCCCTCCTATTAGGCATATGAACTACAGAACTTCCATGTTCAAAGGCCTACCTACTTGTAATGTACTGCTGCCTTTCCACGTGTAAGGCATCAGCCTGACATGCCCGGACTTGCCCGGGCTGGCCAGGCACAATTCATCTGTAGCTTCAGTCGATAGACAAAGGATCCGAAGGATCCTAGCCGGCCCAATCAAAGGGCTAGCTTCCCAGCCAGGAGACCAATGGTCGCCCGGTTATTGTAAATAGCCTATCGGGAGTAGGGTGTGTGTTTAAGTGTACTTGGTGGCGGGCTTTCTGAACGCATATAAACCGGCCTGTGAGCGGGTTTCCTTTGTCTTGTTCCTGATCTAATAAAGTACTCTTGCTGAATCACTCCACGTTCTGAGTACTTTTCACTGGCGACGAAGGTGGGATCTACGACCCCATGAACAAGACCCGGACGCCAACACGAGTACCGCACCGAGCCTGACGCCGAGACCCTCCCGGGAACCGCGCAACTTCGCATCCCAGCTCTCCGGCAACTGCTCATCGCTCCGCTCCCGGCTCCGCTTCGCACACTGCGGACCCCTCGAGCAACAGCATCGCTCTCCACGCCCCAGTCGCGGCCGCCGCCTAGCACGCCTCAGGCTCAGCTCGCTCGACCATCGCGCCCGCCTCACCCGGTCCTCCGAGCGTCCAAGAGCATCCGCGGAAATGTCGGAGCAAAATCCCCCCTCCGCCCCCTCCTCTGCTTCCACCCCCTCATCCTCCGGGCCCAACGCATCCTCCGGGATTGCCACCGCTGCTCCAGCAGGAACCTCGCACGAAGGCATCGCTCCGTTTGACTTGGCCCACCCCGAACGATGGACCACATGGGTGAGGATCCTCAAGCACTACCTTGCCTGCATGCGGGTCACCGACGCCGAATTGAAGAGATCCCAGCTCATCCGGCTGTGTGGGATGGACACCCTGCTCCTTCTGCAGAACCTAATCTCACCTAAGGAGGTAGAGGAGGTGAGCTTCGAGGCCCTCATCACGGCTCTCACGGCCCATCTAGCGCCACAGCCCTCCAAATTTGCGGCCCGCATGGATTTTTTTGTGAAGGTCCAGGGCCCCGAAGAGAAAGCTGCGGACTTCCTGGCCAACCTTCGCAAGGCCGCCATGAAATGCGATTTCAGCAACCTGGACGAGACCCTGCTGAATCAGTTCTTGTTGGGTTTACGAGAGGCCAAACTGAGGAGGCGCCTCATTCG
>NW_015160851.1:858215-869052 GCF_001447785.1 Gekko japonicus | reverse complement strand
AAGGAGCAGCCCCAAGCAGCACCCCGGAACTCCGCCGTTCCACAAGGCCCAGGAAGTCTCCCGCATACCTCCAGGACTTTGTATGTGGGTAGTTTGGACTATGGGGGGAGGGGTGTAATGTACTGCTGCCTTTCCACGTGTAAGGCATCAGCCTGACATGCCCGTCCGGCCTCGGCCCCGGCCCCGGTCACTCCGGAACCTCCGGCATTGCCGCCGCCGGAAACGCCGCAGCCAACCGCCCCGCCACGGCCACAAGGAGCAGCCCCAAGCAGCACCCCGGAACTCCGCCGTTCCACAAGGCCCAGGAAGTCTCCCGCATACCTCCAGGACTTTGTATGTGGGTAGTTTGGACTATGGGGGGAGGGGTTTCCTTTGTCTTGTTCCTGATCTAATAAAGTACTCTTGCTGAATCACTCCACGTTCTGAGTACTTTTCACTACTAATATCAGAAGTTGACCACAAGCAACAGGAGAATTCTATTGGCCATCATCAAGGCTTGAGAGGACAAATACAGACACTAAAGACTGATTGAATCATAATTCCCAGTATTTTAAAAACAGAAATAGAAGCTAAACAGATCCCTGATTCAGAGTTTGGTGTGTGGGGAGGAGGAATGTAACCTTTCCTCTTGTGCTGTATCACTGAAACTGCTAGCAACCCTAGGCCTTGGAAGGGAAGAAAGAAGGCATCCTCTCATGGCCTGTCTTTTTCCTCTCCCCAAAATAACTACCAGCCCAGGAACTGGGGATCCATTTCAGGAGTTTTGTTTTACAGAATTCCCACTAGGTGGCAGCAAATCACCTATGCAAACAATAACATTGGCAGAAGCTCCTAACCTTGCAAGTTACTCAAGTTGCTTTATACTTTTGACAAAAAAAGCCCTACCCTATTCCTGTCCTGAACCAGCTCTGGGTCTGAGGGGTAATGTTCTGCAGTCTCTCAACCAAACTTACAGCTCAAGTTGTTAAAGCTTACAGGTGAATAAATCATGTATTTGTCTTGGACTAGCTCCAAACCTTTGGTAGAACCCCGTGTTACACGGGAATGTATGCTTTCTAGGCAGCTTTCCACATATATATTCTTCAGGGTATTATGGGCATACCAGACATGGATGAAACCTTACCAGAAGATCAAGGATACAGCTACTGCCAGGGAGGAACCAGGAGGAAAAAATGGCCACAGAAAATAGCCCCCCCTCCACCACCTAGACCCTACCCCACAAAGGAGGGAGGGAAGGAAGGAGAGAAGGAGCCAGCCAGCCAACCCCACACCTTGCACGGCTCAACTGGGTGCTTCCTGCAGCTCTGCTGGGCTTGGCCACTCTGCACGCTGAGTCTGGCTTGCCCAGCCCAGAATCAGCTTTCCCTGGGAGGAGCACAGACCTTCCACTTGTGTCATGTTTTGTAATCCACTGATGTGCATGCAGGAAGTGCAGTCTTCAAGCACTTTTTTGTGTCACCTGTGAACAGACACTTTTCACCCAAAGCAAAATTTCAGTCTTCTCTTTTTTTTGCTTAAAGTTTATTTAATATTTGTATACTGACATAATTTATAATAAACAAACAAGTTATAAATATAAAAGTTATGTACCTTCTTAGTAATGTATCAATACTTACAGTTTTTAAAACCGAATGCCATTAATAGAATACATAATCCATATATTTTTGGTAGTTTATAAACTTCACTAGGATTTGACTCAAGGAAATATACTCAAAAAAGGCAAACAATTTTTCAATATCATCACTTTTTTCAATGGTACTTCTGCTTCAACCAATTCTATTGCTAGTTTATCCATTCCTGCCGTATCCCATACTTTTAAAAACCACTGCTTCAATGAGGAAGTTTTGTCAAATTTCCATTGCTGGGCTATGAGAGTTTTTGCAGCTAATAGCATTAAAGAGGCCAATTCAGCCTTGTGTTTTGTAAGTTTCTGATCAGGGCAAAAATTAAGTAGAACAGATTCAGGGGTATTGGGAATAGGCTGCCCTAGTACTTTTCCTATAGCAGAGATTATAGCTTCCCCCAAACTAAAAACCGGGGAACAAGCCCACCATTAATGTGGAAATGTGCTCTGATGCCCACAGTCCTTCCAACAGCTTGGGTCTGATATGCTTTTATAATGGAATAACCTCACTGGAGTCAGATTACCATAGAGTATATTTTAAAGTTCTGCAATTTGATGTTCAAAGGATTAATGGTGTATAAACAAGATGACCAAATATTCCACCATTGATTATCAGTTAGTATAACTTTACAACCCTTATGCCATGCTTGTTCCTGAGTGGTAATTTGTGTCCACAGTTTTTGGTTTAAAATTTGGCATAGCAGCATTCTGATTCCCTTGAAATTTTGTATTCCTTTCTGTAGCAAAGTTTAAAATGGAGTAAGGAGTCTACTTAATAATATTGGGGTTATGTAGCATATGATGAAGCTGATAATATTGAAACCAGGGAATTGTGAGATTGAGAAATTTAAAACAAATGATATGATCTGGATGAGGAATGGTTCCCAAACAGTTTCTGGTCTGTCATTTCAGAACTGGTTCCCTAACCGGAATATATTTGTAATTTTACACACAAATGCTTCTGTCCCATTTAGGAAACCGGGCTGACGCAATCACATTGCAACATCAGTTGTCCAAGCTCCAAAGCACCGTGGGTTAGACGTGGTGGAGAAGCAAGGTCTAGCTCCCTCACCCCCACACTCTGTTTTCATTTAAAAATAGATCCCCATCCCCTACTTTATACACAAGGATCCCCTAATTATACATTATTTGTGCGCAACTATTTTCTTAGATTGCCAAACTGCCTTTGCTTGATGTGCAACCAAGAATTTCAGTTGTCAACAGGATGCACTTCTCTTCCTAAAATTTGGCAGAGAATCCCTTGGGAGAACATTGTGATCTATAAGAATTTCATTCCAATTGGATAGCTCCAGCCAAAATTGCATTTCTCATATAAATAAAAAAATGAACATTATAAGGAGAATGAAAGCATGTCATAACAATCTTTTAAAAATAATTTTTAAAAATGAAACAAAATCGTGCTTATTCTTGTGGGTTCCGTTTTTGTGAGGTGCTTGCTAAAGGCCATTCCTTCCTCAGCCTTTTCTTTCAGTTTCCCTCCTTGCCTACTAGTGAAGCTAAGTGCTCTTTAAGCATTCCTTGAGTGCAGCATTTGTAGTCCAGCTGTGGAGCGGCACAACAGCTGTTTCTGGCAAAGCTAAAAATGCTGGTACTTAGATGCTCTATTGGCTCTGATTCAGCTGACGGTTTTCTACCTAATTCCATCTTTCTCAGCCTATTAGTCCATTCCTAATCTAGCTGTGCTCTCTTGGATTTCCTATTTTACAGCCTCAGTTCATTCATATCTTTCATATCTTCTGTGCATAATTCTGTGCAGTTTACCACACAGATTGGTACTTGACAGGACTTTTCAAAGAAATAGAGCACACCTGAATACCCCATACACACACACACACACACACACACACACACACACACACACACACACACACACTGGTGATATCATCAGCTCACCCTAGAAATACTGTTCGTCTATCTGGTCGCAAACTAAGCCAAGCAGAAGAATCCATCAGTCTATCCTGTCTCAGAGACTTCCCTTTTCCACCACAACACTTGCATCCATGATTCAATTCTGCAGAAACCTGGAAACCTTTTCTCACTGTCTCTGATGAGAATAATTCTACTGCATCACTTTAGAAAGTAAGATTCTGCATGGACACCAGCTTCAAGTTCCCTGATGGGAACTCAGTTCTCAGGCACTCTGTACTGATAAGCTGTATGTACAGCTATCAATTGCAATACCTCCCCCCCCCGGTCATTGGCAGTATCTGCAATTAACTCATTGTCATTGTGTCAAATTTGGCTCAGACGCAATTGTAGCTCTAGTCCTGGCATAGTGCCTTTTTGACATATATGGAATCATCACCAAAAACATGCAGAGCTTTACATGCCTATTTTAATATATAACTGAAGAATCATGGCAGAATTACAATATGCAACTGTGATGCCCTTTTTCACTCAGACTCCCTACCACCATCCATACCTTCTGTCACACAGGATCATGGTTAAAGGCAGGTCAGGCAATCATGGTATGCTGCTTGTCTTGCCTTTTTAAAAATATGTAGGAAACCCTGACCCTTTCACACAGAAGGTCCCCTCTTATTCACAGGGACACCACCAAACACTGCTCAGAGAGAGAAGAAAAGAAGAAGAGATTGGATTTATACCCCACCCTTCACTATCCAAAGGAGTCTCAGAGTGGCTTACAATCTCCTTTCCTTTCCCCTCCCCACAAAAGACACCCTGTGAGGTAGGTGGGGTTGAGAGAGCTCTCTCGAGAACTGCCCTTGAGAGAACAGCTCAGAAAGAACTTATGACTGACCCAAGGTCACACCAGCAGCTGCATGTGGAGGAGCAGGGATTCAAACCCAGTTCTCCCAGGTTAGAGTCCACACTCCTAACCACTACACCAAATGGGCTCTATTGGGGATTGGGACTCAACTGCTGTTAACTTCACATGTTGCTCCCAGATTAGAGACCGCACACTTAACCACTACACCAAACTGGCTGAAATCTTAGCTTGTGTGTGTGTGCTTCTTTTCCTGAGAAAATGTACACCCAACCTGCAAGGTTAAAGAAACAAGGAGTTAATTTTTATTTAGAGTATGAAAAGAACATTGGAAAAAATCAGGTAGAGGTTATCAAGTTGCTTTTCAGTTGAACTTTTGAACACTTTTCCTATTCAGGCATTTGGGATTCTTTGTTACAAGTTGACCTTTTTTCAGGCATCATTCTGCCCTTCTGCCACAGCTTCACTCAACCCGTCTCCCTCTCAAATGAACAAAGGCTGATTTCAACTGTCCCTCTCACCAACATTTCCATCAGCTCCTATTGACTGCTCATAGGAAAAGACAGAACCTCACTTGTCCACAGCAACTGAATATGTTCAGAAAACAATATGGCAAGAAATAATCATATCATTATATATTCTTATAGTCAAGTGTGCTCCACCCTGTGGACACTTAAATCTGCAGATTGGGGCTACACTGACAGAAAACAGATAGTTTCTGAAAATTTAGGGGACCCTCAGGTTTGCAGAAAAATCTGTTAACATTAACAAAATTACATTGGAGGTGTGACAGACAGGGCAGGTTCCACTTCACCCTAACAGTGACCAATGGGAGCTGATGGAATGTTGGGGAGCAACAGCTGGAAAACAGCTGGGGAGAGCAGTTAGGGAGATGGCAGCTAGAGAGTGAGAGGGAAAAGAGTATGTCTGAGTGAAACTGAGGCATAGATCAGCTTAAAGCTTAAATGGAAAGAAAAGTCGATTTGTAACAAAAGATCCCAGAGGCTAGAATAGCTCAAAAATTCAAGGGAAATATTGAAAAGATGGATAAGAATTACACAGGGTCCTGTTGGAAATGCACAGAAGGCACCTTTTATTATATATGGTGGACTTGTATCAAGATGAAGAGATACTGGAAAAATATACATGAGGAAATTCAAAATATTTTAAAAACTAAATTCCCAACAAAACCAGAGACTATGTTATTAGGAATTCTGCCAGACAATATTGAAAGAACTTCAAAAGACCTACTCAGATACATGTTGACAGCTGCCAGAGTAACATTTGCAATGAAATGGAAGACAGAAGTGTGTCCCACAATAGAGATTTGGAAAGAAAAATTAACTGAGTATGTGACAATGGCAAAGCCAACTAACTATATAAATAGAAGACTGCTGAAAGAATTTCAGCAGCAATGGCAAGCCTACTACTCATATTATGGGAATAGTGAAATTTCTTGAAAATGTTTGAATTTATCTGAATATTACATAAAAGGTGATGATGATATTGATTACAGTTTAAATGTCTTTGTTTAATAGTCCATTAAGTATTTAAGATATTTTGTAAAAATAAGCCTTATAATGTGATCAATGATTAAGATAATATCCAGGTTTTAAGGATGGTTTAAACTTAGTGTAGACATTTGTTTAATTGTTGATTCTACTTGCTGTATGCAACTATTCATGATATTGGATAAGTTTTGATGAATTTACCGTTTCCCTTACTTTTTTTTCTTTCCCTTTTGTATCCCACTTTTTTAAAAATAAAAAATTTAACTGGGGGAAAAAAGTTCAAGGCAAAGAAATGTAACCTCTACCTTACTTTCTTCATTATTATATTCAAACCATAAATAAGTGTATTTTAAAAATCTCCTTGTTTGTTTAATCCTGTGGGCTGTGTGTCTCAGGGAAAGAAACACACACAAACACACACACTAGTGAACATCTCAGTCTCTATATATGAATAAACGGGGGCAGCGTGAAGTGCTTGAGTGAGGGCCTGTTAATAAAGGGAGCTGGGCTATCCTGTCTGCTGATGTCTCTGTGACTGAGAGAGCGAACCTGAGAGGTGAAATGGTCATGGCTTTCTAAAGATTTTAAAAGAGACAAGAAGGGTGTGTGATGGCCTGATGTACTTGTAACCCTGAACCTGATAGAGATTGAGAGGATGGTAGGGACTCTGTGTGAATGGACAACGGGTGTCACAGGAGGTTTTAAATCCTCCCTAAAACAAGACCATTGTCCAGGCTTGCGCAGAAAACTCACCTACCAATTTGGTCATCTGGGGAGATGCTGTGGGCCTGGCAGTGGCTGCTAGGAGCCACACTGGGCCCAGTGGCTGAGGCCAGGAGCTATGTCAGGTCTGGGTTAGAGCCAGTGGGGGAAGGCATGGAGCTGTGACTCAGCTCAGTGGGGAAGTGGGGGGAGGATGGGATCCCCTGTGAGTCTTATAGGTTCTCACTTGTGTATTCTAAAGGCTATGTGTGTCCACACCTACAGATTCTGAAATCCATGGATTGGAGTCATTTACACAGGAAAATTTTCATTTCCTGAAAATTCAGGGGACCCCCAACCTTGCAGAAAAATCTGAAACCTTTGAAAAATGGATGGGGACATTTAATCCCCTCCCCAAAATGGAGGAGCGTTGTCTGTGCTTCATCGATTCCTGACTAGCAGCTGGAGGAGGGTGGGCAGCAACCACTGGGTGACTTGATACCACCCAACTTGCATGACTCACCCAGGCCTGGCTGCTTGGTAATGTACAAAAAGCAGCCACCCCATGAAAGCCAGTGTGGTGTAGTGGTTAGCGTTTCAGATCTCAAATCCCCATTCTGCCATGGAAACTCACCGGGTTACTTTGACCCAGTCAATATAGTATAAATGGCCAAACTACTTGTTCCAAATATTGCTCCATGTCCATCATCCTATGTGCCTTGTTTAGATGAATAAGCAAAAGAGTCATGCAAGCAATATCCCTTTTGCTTCTATTGCACAGAATCAGGGCAGGAGACCCCTGCTTATGCATTGCATGCTATCTCTAAGGGCATGACTGGAGGAATAGGATAGTTCAGCTAGCTTGTTGTTTTAGTGTAGTGTATTCAACTGTATGTATGTAGACTCACACATTCATACACCATGTAAAGCTTCGTCCTGGGCAAGGAACCTAATCAATTCTATTGGTAGCCCAGGAAGAACCATCCAATCACCTACCATCCAGTTCCATGAGAGGGAACGCTTGTGATTGGACTTTATTGTTACAACCTGATCGGTTGTTATTGTATAATAGGGCGTGCCTATATTAGCCGGGAGAGTTTAAAAGAAGAACAGCTTCAATGCTAAAAGCTGTTCTGGTTATTCGAGTTGATCGAGTTGATCACTCTCTGACTCTTTGTTAAGTAGCCGACTTAACATTTAGAATCTAGTGTTGTTTATGAATGCACCCTATAAACTTCTGTTGCTTGCACTTCTGGTAGGAAATTATGACACACACACAAAAGTGCCAGGCTTTGTTTCCGTTAAGCAGGGAATAGCATATTATAGCAGTTTCCTGTTTTTGCAAGTTAAAAGATTTCTGAGATAGCCAGACGTTGTGATACAGCTCTTCTTGAGAATTACTGGATGAGTGTCAGCAGATAATGCTAGAAACACAGGCTGCAGTGTAAACTTGGTCACTTGTTTGCATCTGGGAATGAGTTTTCATTCTGCTACCCCAGTCAAGCCCTCATAGAAATAAAAACAATAAAACTGGTTTATTTATTGATCAGATTTCAAATCTTCATGGGCCAAGACCAGGCAAGAATTTCCAGTCAACGACAAAACAATATATTCATTGTAAGGTAGCCAGTGTATTATAAAACAATTTCTGTTTTAAAAATATACTTTGTAGGTGTCACATTTGTGGTATTGTTGGAACCATTGGTATGGTTGGGAGGCAAGTGTACCCAAAAAGATCCCAAGAAGACTGAAGCTGTTGTCTCTGAATTCAGTTTTTATATATTTTTTATACAATGCATGTACCCATCTTGCAGAAGCTGAGCAAGTCTGGTCAATGCCTGGATTAGAGACCTCCTGGGAACTTTCTGTATGGTACCTTGAGTTCCATGGTGGCTAAAAGACAGAATACAAATATACAATAAATCAAGTAGCCCATACTAGTATAAAGTACAGCCTGGCCTACATAGGCAGGATTTACACTTCTGGAAAATAGTTACAGCTATAATATATCCTTTCTGCAGACAAACTGTTCTAACAATCACCCCCTCTTCCCTGGGAGGTTTTCAAAATTGGAAGTGGGGACAAAGAATCTCTTAGAGAATTTTCAGTACCTCACTGAGCTACAATTGTCAGACCGCTCTCGGATTCTTCTATGCCACTAAGAGTGGCATCAAAATGATGCATTCTTATTTATTTCTTACTTACTGTTTCCACAACCAGAGTCATAAACAGCAAACCCTCGTCCCACTAAAGGAGAGCCTAAACGTTACTATTATGAAAATTATCATGTAACTTGAAAACAGCTGCCAGAAATTTTGCCATAAAGTAGTTTATTTATCTTTATCTCTGAGTAACCAGGATGATTTCACTTCTGAAGAGACAAAGTCCTGATTAACTAATGATTAACTAATGAGGAGGTTAGTTCAACTGAGAATCTGGGGATGTTATGAGCCTGGGCCTGGGGATGTTATGAGCAGTGTGCCCTAGTGGCTCTGAGAAAGCCTGCATTAGAGTGACTACTGGGCTCAGATCTTGGAAGCTAAGAAGTTTGCTGTGCATGATTACACCCTGGTAGCTATGTTTTTGCGGGAAGACTTGGCTGAACACATGCTTCAATGGCAAGAAGACCGACAGGGATTGGGGCCTTTAGAAGCTGGGAATGATCCAGTGGGAGATGTATGTGTGCAGTTCCTGAGAGACTTTGGAGCTACACTGGATGATCTCAGCCCAGGGACCGAGAACTTCATAGGGGTATTAACCGAGCCACCCTCTAAGTGAAACCCTTCGTTCCAGGTTTGTGTTGGACCATGGCTTGCTGTATTAGGAATACCTTTGGTTAGGCCATAATATTATGTTTTTATTTATTAAATTGGATTTACTAGGCTGCTGTTCCCTACATGTAGAGCTCAGGATGGCTTACAACAAGATAATATACAATCTCAGATTAACACCAGTATCTAGTGGTACTGAGTAAATATTGCCTCCAATTTATGATCACCCCAATAGTCATGCTGGAGTGAGGAGGACCAAGGACCATCTGGGACAACAGTTTTATTCAGAAGGAATTGGCAAGTTTGTCCAGGCCTGTGAGGTGCGTCAAACTGTGGCAAAAGCCCAAGATAAGAATAAGGCCCCACTCCAGCATTTACCAGTTATCAACATTCCCTTCCAATGAGTAGCTATTGATGTGTTGGAGCGACTACCTAACAAGACCCCAAGGGGAAAGCAATACATTCTGATTGTGGTTGACTATGCCACCTGCTCGCCAGAAACAGTAGCACTTAGCTGTATTGATGCCAGTACTATTTGTCAAGCCCTTGCAGATGTTTTTGCCAGGGTAAGCAGGCCTTTAGAGATTTCTGAGTTTTATAAGGACAGTACAGGAGGAGATGGTCCTTCAAATACCCTGACCTCAAACCCTGATACAGAAAGGCAGGCAGTAAAGATCTTTCAGTACGGGTTATATGACCCCGACAGTAGCCTGACTGCTCCATTTTGTACTAGCTGAAGTTTCCAGCCCTCATCCAAGGCAACCTCATGGTACAGTATATTATAGTAATCTAACCTGGATATGATCAGAACATGGTCAGATCACACTTTTCAAGGAAGGACCATAGCTAATGTATTAAGCAAGGATGCCTCCACACAGCCTGGAAAAGCTGGGGTGGGGGTGGGGGCTTTTACGGGCGCCGTGCCTCCATGCTGCCCGAGCAAGACAGGGACGGGACAGGAAGGGCTTTCCCAGGCACCATGCCTCCTCACGGCCTGAGTAAGCCAGGGATGGGGCAGGGAGCTTTCCTGGGCACCACGCCTCCACGCAGCCTGGAAAAGCCAGGGATGGGGAAGGGAGGGCTTTCTTGGGCACCGCGCCTCCATGTGGCCCGAGAAAGCCAGGGACGAGGCAGGGGTTTTTCCTGGGTGCCACGCCTCTTTGTGGCCTGGGAAAGCAAGGGCAGGGAGGGCTTTCCCTCACGCTGTGTCTCTGCGCAGCCCAAGGGGGGATTTCCTGGCCACCATGCCTCCTCACGGCCTGAGGAAGCCAGGGACAGGGCGGGGGGCTTTCCAGGGTGCTGCACCTCCGTGCAGCTTGGGAAAGGCAAAGGGCGGCGAGCAGGCAACTTCCCTTCTTTCTTCTGCGTCTTTGTGGCCCAACTGCCTAGAACAGGGCTTGGGGCTTGGTCATGTGCCCGCCCCCTGGGCTCCTCTCTCCCTGAGCGCCGCTCCTGCATGCTCCAGCTCCAACTGACCCCT
>NW_015160851.1:849857-858184 GCF_001447785.1 Gekko japonicus | reverse complement strand
CAAGTTCAGCAGACCACAGAAGGCTAAAGCCGACGGGGGGAGGGGTGTCAGCCTTCATGTAAAAAATAGATCCTCCCTCTGCTTTAGATGGGAAAAAGGCAAACATGAATAAATGTATGTGGACTCCTTGTTACCCCTACTTTGGCCTTTAGCTTTTGACAGATATCTAGATTAAGAGAGCTTTTTGAGTCCATATTCTTTGGATTTGGATACTGTTGCCTAAATGAGGTTGTTGCCTGGTATGCCAAAGGCCAATAATGAACACAGCCAGTTGAGATTCCAAAAAGCAGACAGAACTTTTGTTGCAATAAACGGAGACCCTCAGGCAGCAAAAAGATCCCAAGAAGACTGAAGCTGTTGTCTCTACATTCAGTTTTTATAACTTTTTAATATCATATATTTTTATTCTTTTCAGCTTTTATAACTTTTGCTGGGAGCAGATCCTCAGACATGCGCAGATGTCCAGTTTTGTTTTCTCGGAATATCACTGCCGAGGAGACATACATTTAAAACATATAGTTTCTCCTTGTAAGCATTTTCTATTTTCTTTGTTCTATGATCTGGGACTGTGCAGTTTCATTTCCCCCAAACAGTCTGCCAGACATTTGCTTTGCCTGTGATCCTTTCACTCCCACATTCTCTTTCCCCTTGTCAGGTGCTGGCATCTCTTAGCTCAGGCTGCATGCTATGATATATTTTAGGTTCTCAGCAGAGAGCTGCTTTCTAGCTTTCACAAAAGTTGTGTTAGACAGTTAGTCTTGTTACCTTAAGAGTGTACCTGAAATATAAGCCCTGCTGCCTTGCTCTTCAACACTGCCTTCTACAGTCAAGAGTGCAATTTTGACTGTTTTAATTCCTGCCTAGTAGGTCTTTTATCTGAGGTGTGACAGTTTGCAGATCGGGGTGGGGAAATTTAAAGAACTTTAAACAAAAGGGGGAAAAAGTTAGACAACTGTTTCTGCATACCTTGTATACTGCTGAAAATGAGAGCCACAAAACCAGCTGACCATGCTGTTTAGTGTGTGCGCATAGAGGAATGCTAGCAAGTAAGGAGGTGAACAGGGTAACTGACAACCAAATAGATCTGCATCCTCAGAATACAACATCTCTTTTACCAGAAGTGCAAGAAATTCAGCCATAAAAATGAGGGTAGGCAACGCTTTGCTAATGAAATTCCTGTTGACCATCCCCTTTTACCTAAAAGGTAAGTTTATAACCATTTCTCCACTTACGACTCTTACTGGCTGTCATAGTAATATGAATGTCAAATCTTTTGCTCCCAGGAAAGCTGAAGTTCTTTCTCTGTAGGCTGTAATTTAGTACAACTAGAATTTGAATACATTAGTTTAGGATTAAAATTGTACTTTGCAATAGGGATGGGTAGCCCAGGGTAGCCCGATCTTATCAGTTCTCGGAAGCTAAGAAGGGTGGCCCCGGGTTAGTATTTGGAGGGAGTCCACCCTCCAAAGCAGCCATTTTCTCCCGGGAAACTGATCTCGGTAGTTTGGGGATCAGTTGTGATTCCTGGTCAGCTTTGGTTAGTACTTAGATGGGAGACCACCAAGGACATCTAGGGTTGCTACGCAGAAGCTGTCAGTGGCAAACCACCTCTGAATGTCTCTTGCCTTGAAAACTGTAAGGGGTCATAAGTTGGCTGTGACTTCTCCCCCCGGCTAGTTGGCAACTTTATCTGTGCAGTGTAGTGGTTAGAGCCTTAGAGTGGGGAGTCTTCAGTCTGCAGTTCATTAGATGAGCTTGTACTACTATTTCTTTATTCTTCTCTCAGACATCCTAATGTGATGTTGTAGTTTAAAAACTGGGAAAATTCCATCCATATACTTTACCTTGTGGGATATCAATATATGACTGAATTTATTAGGGCTAAATAAATATGCATTGCATAGGATAGGTCTGTAAGTATATAAAATAGGGCTTCTACTCCACTGGTGTAAATCAGCTAACTGGGAGCTATTGCGAGGAACGCTATGGACAAAATCAGAGTATTCACAGAGATACAGTGATGAGGATCATTCATTAGAATAATGCATGTGTAACACACAAAAAATTGCTCTGTTTTGGCAACTGAACTGTAACTTTTTTGGGGGTGGGTGGGGAGCTTCTACACAAAGTCATCCCTGATTTGTCCACGTTCCAGATTTTTCCCTGTTTTGATGCAATCTTTCCCAAAGCCGATTTGAAATGATCTTTTTTGAACGTTTTCAAACAGAACACCTTGGCCCACCATGTGGATGGAAAGGTGTGCCTTGTTGAAGGTTCCTCCATATTGGTTCCCATTTCCTCACCATGGCTCCCCATTGGCTACCATTCCCCACCCTGCCACCTGAGGGTGTATATGTGTAAAGTGTCCTCAAGATGCAGCCAATTTATGGCAATTTCAGCAAGGGGGTTTCAAGGCAAATGAGAAGCAGAGGTGGTTTGCCTTCCTCTGCACAGTCTTCCTTGGTGGTCTCCTGTCCAAGTATCAACCCTACTAAGCTTCTGAGATCTGATGAGATCAGGCTATACTGTGCTGCTTTCCCTCCCAGAGGGCTTTTATAGCCTTCTAAAAACCTGGCACTTACAAGAACTCTACAGCACAACAACATTCAAACAATCTATTGTCATGGTCTTCTAGCTTCTCAGGATTCCTAGTCAGTCTGTTGCAGAGATATAAGAGGAAAGGTGGACTACAATGGCAAGAGACTTTTAAAAAAGAAATGAAAGATGGGAATTCAGAGGAGGTAGCAAACCACAGCAATAGATTTTTATCATGTTATGTTTTTTAAAAAGTCCACAAAAGCCCTTTGTCAGCACTGAAAGAGCAGTGGCCATGGAGGGCTGAGGCAAGGGCAGTGGGGAAAGTTCTGCTGCCGTTGTGAATGCACCCTCATTCAAAGTGGCACTTGGAGCTCAATGAAGAATCATCACCGTGCAGAGGCAGCCTTAGACAGTTTATTGTGGCAAGTGGAATAGAAGGGGAGAAAAATTTTACTGCACAACAAAAACATTTCCGGGCAAATAACTATGATTTTCTTCTTCAGCCCATGGCCTCTTCTTAAACTGGCATAGCAATAATGGACTGGTATTTAAACTGCTCCATATCTGCTGTATTTCAGTATTCACATTCCTCTATAATCTTCTTCTGATAACTTCAGTAGCAATGTTTATCGGTAATACAAATGCTTTTATGTTAAATAGATGATAAACCTGTGTGACAGCTGCAGTTCTGAAATAATCTGCCTCAAAGTAATCCTTTTGACAAATGATCTTGTTCCATTATGATGTAAAGTACATGCAGGTAATAGGAAAAAGTGCTTTTAGATGAAAAACTAAGTGCCAAAACTTCAGTAAGCATGTCCATTTATTTTTTAGTTAAAGCTATAGATATAAATTTGTGCTGACACTGAATGCAAGATTTTTAATTGATCACCTGCCATTTTAATTGGTTAATTATTTACAAATACATCTAAAGGAAATTTATGTAAATCTAAATATAGCTGAGTGATTTACATGCAATTTTATACAGTTATTTCATTATAAAGCCATTGATTTCAATGTACTTAGACAGGATGAACTCTACATAGGATTATACTGTCAATCTAATAAACAAAGGGATGTTTTCTAGTTGAAGGAATGGCTACCATTTTGTGGGGCCTGCCAAACTAACTCATCAGAACTCAAATGACAAACGAGTATGCCATTAAGTACTCTGTAAAACAAACTAAAATTTGCAGTCTCCAGTTAAATTTGCCTGTGCCAAGTGAATCAACTTTAGTTGATTAATTTACCAATTAAACTGATTACAGCCTGCAGCCTGCACTGTGAATCACATGATTTGTGTGACTTTTTCTATTGTTCAGTAATAGAGCAGTAATTGTCTTTTATTTTGCCAAGAAAAAGATGAGGCTGTGAATGCTGCGTTGGTGGTGGTGGATAGTCGGGTATAAAGTTTCTAGAATTGTCTTTCCAGTGATGGACTTCCCAGCATGCACAGAGAGTGTTCTCTTTCTAAACCATCCATGTAGGCATTCTCATCTTCAGTCCAGCAACTCTCCTTAGCTGTAATCCAGTGCACTCTTATGTGCTGTCACTGTGGTTGCTGTATTTGGTTGTTGAAATATACTGGGTTCAGACGTGTAGAAGTGATCAGTTCATAGTTTATTAGAGATTCAGCAAGAGAAAGAAGAAGACTGCAATCCCTGGCCGAAGCCAGGTATTTATGCCTGAAAAGGGTTACACCCCACTCCCAACGATAGGCTATTTACACTCTATTGTTTCCCAATTGGTTTATTCTAGGATCCCTGTCTCCCTATTGGTCCATTCTAGGATCTTAGCCATCTATTGTTATGCATCCCAAGCTCAGTCCTTTTGCAAGGGCAGTTCAGGCTCAATACATAACAGTTGTGAATCACCCATCTTCATAGCTTGAAGGAGAATACTCACACTTGAGAAGTTCTGAGCCACAGACGAAAATGCAGTCCTTCCCTACAAATCCTGTACTGTGATACGCAAAGTTCCTTCATCTTCCATTTGGAAGTTTTCTTTATAGGCCCTATTAAATAAACAGGAGGTGTGCAAGAAAACTTCTCCATGGATTGTGCTTTGACTTTGACAAGCCTTTATTGGCATATATATATATATGCATACAATAGGAGATCAGGTTAAATATAGAACAGAAAATACGAGCCTCAGGCTCAGAAAGCAAGGATAGAGAATCTAAGAGCATACTTTGGTTTCAATGTGAGATAGCCAGCTAGAATTGGCAGATTCAGAAAGTAATTGATACAGATAACTAGCGGGGTCAGAGTTGAAGTGGAGTCGCAGCCAAAATTTAACGGTGTGGATCTATGCCTTAGTAGCCATCAGATTCTGTCCACATTCCAAACATAAGGCAGCATATGGAACACACATGGGTACCCCCATGATCTTTCGCAAGAAGGTAGAATGGACACATTCCACTGAAGCGTCAATTGCATCTATCCAGAGGGGTACTCCATACAATAATTGAGCTCATGGATTGTGTCAATAGTCCCTCTAATACTAAGTCCAAAGACATGTTAGTGATACATGGATCCCTTCTACTTAGCTGAAATATAGTCAGGTCATAATATAATATAACCTGTTATTGCAGACAAGTCTCATGAGCGTCTGAAATTTCAAGGCTTACTCTGCTGATTGGTAAAATGTCACCCCCTTTTTTGCCATCAAGTCACAGATGACTTGTGGTGACCCTGTGGGGTACTCAAGGCAAGAAATGTTCAGAGGTGGCTTGCCATTACCTACCTGTGTGTAGCAATCCTGGATGTCCTTGGTGGTTTTCCGTTCAAATTGGGGCCGACTCTGCTTAGCTTCTGAGATCTGATCAGGCTAGGGTTGCCAACCTCCATGTGGACCCTGGAATGTGAATTCTGGCATTGTACCCTGCCGAGGTCCCTCCCCAACCCTGCTTTCCTCAGGCTCCACCCCCAAATCTCCAGGAATTTCCTAACCCAGAGTTGGCAACCCTAGATCAGGCTAGCCTGGGCCACCCAGATCAGGGCAAGTGAGTAGATTAGCATAGTGCTCTCTCTGGATTCAGGCTGTAGTGTGAAATCAACTGGAGCATTGTTTATGATCAGAGCAGAAAACTTTGTCTTTAGGGGCATTACTTGGAAGAAAGTGTCACTCAAATTAGTAAGTCTAACGTACATGAATGTTTTTATAGTTTGATAAATACTGGATCCATATATACAATTGTAGGCAATCAGCTCAGGTTAGGAATGGGAAGAGGCGCAGGAAGATGAACTCTCTCTCCCCTACACTGAAGACAGTCGCTGCAGTCTGTTTCCTGATGGCTGTTTAAAAGTTTCTTGAAAATTGTTATATCCTGGCTCAAAACAAAAGTTCTCAACTACTTATACTCTGTCTTAAAATATCATAACATTATCAAAGGAGTTAAAGTGAAAATGGAGGTCATTACCATTTCAGCAGTAAATATAATTTGCCTAGCAATAAAAACAGCATTATAAAACTGATGCATAAAACATGGACACCAGAACCAATTAAAACAATTAACCATTAAAAAGCTGAGGCTTTTTTTTTTTTTTAAAGTTTTCACCTGCTGCCTGAAGTTCAAGATTTGGTGCCAGGTTAGAGCATTACACAACAGAAAAAGCTCAGTCTTATTTGCAGTTCCTTATCCATTACTTATTCATGAAATCATCCAGAAACACTGAGGAGAGTTGGAAAGCTCTGATACCCCAAAATAAGGTCTGGACCACCACGTATCATATACCCCCAGGTTTACAGGACTCTCCCCTTCAAGAAGATAATCCTGTTTCCGGGTGCAAAGCATGGTTCTTGTGCCAGCTGCTCTAAAGTGTAGTGCCCCTAGGACAGTCACACAGGCAGACACTGGGGCTGGGTTGCACATCTCCCAAATCTTTGGACCACCCCAATTGACACATCACCACACCCTGGACACTGTCCCCTGCAAGGAAACATACAGCACTTCCCTGGTTCTAGCACCACAAGCTTTTATTTGGAGTTCCTTTAAGAGGCCTTGATTTCTAAGGAGATTTGAATAAAGAACTGGTTACCCTTTACAAACCAAAATAAGGTTTGGACCCCCACTCTTCTTACACCCCCATGTTCAAGAGACTCTCCCCTTTGAGGGGACGTATGCTGTGTCCTGGTTCAAAGCGCGGTTCTTCTGCCAGCTGCTCCAAAGTGCAGTGCCCCCAGGACAATCACACAGGCAGACACTAGAGCTGGGCTGCACCCCAAATGACACATTCCCATGCTCTGGAGACTGTGCCCTACATGGTGACACACAGCGATGCCCGGTCCAAACACTGGTTCTGATGCCACGAGCTTCTGTTCAGGGTGCTCTCCCTGAGGCCTGTATTTCAAAGGCGATTTGAATAATGAAGTGCCCTCTGCGCCCAAAATAAGGTTTGGACCCCCATACTTCATACATCCTCATGTCCAGCGGACTGTCCCCTTCGAGGGGACATATGCTGTGTCTTGGTCCAAAGCGCAGTTCTTGTGCCAGCTGCTCCAAAGTGTGGTGCCCCCAAGACAATCACTCCAAATTGTGGTGCCCCCAAGACAATCACACACTGGGGCAGGGCTGAACCCACAAAACAATCCTTGGACCACCCCAAATGATACAACCCCATGCTCTGGAGCAATGTTCCCTCTAAGCTGTGGAGTCTTGTGGGCAAAAATTCTACTTCATGAGCTACTAGCATGAAAGTTATGAACAAGCAATTTGGCTATTGCATAAATCAGTTTGCTCTGGAGCTGTCCTTCCTGAGCTAAGACAAAAATGCATGAGCCGGAGGCTAAAAAACTGTGAGCTAGCTCACACTAACTCAGCTTAGAGGGAACACTGCTCTGGAGACTGTCCCCTGCAATGTGACATACAGCGATGCCCGGTCCAAACACTGGTTCTGATGCCAAAAGCTTCTATTCAGAGTGCTTCCCGGAGGCCTGTATTTCAAAGGCAATTTGAATAAGGAACTGCCCTCTGTGCCCAAAATAAGGTTTGGACCCCCAAACTTCATACACCCCCATGTTCAGCAGACCCTTCCCTTCAAGGGGACATATGCTGTGTCCTGGTCCAAAGTGTGGTTCTTGTGCCAGCTGCTCCAAAGTGCAGTGCCCCCAAGACAATCACACAGGCACTGGACTGGGCTGCACGCCCCCAAAATCTTTGGACCACCCCAAATGACACATCCCCAAATTCAGGAGACTGTCCCCTGCAAAATGACAAACAGTGATGCCTGGTCCAAACACTGGTTCTGATACCACGAGGATCCATTCAGAGTGCTTCCCGGAGGCCTGTATTTCAAAGGCAATTTGAATAAGGAAGTGCTTTCTGCACCCAAAATAAGGTTTGGACTCCCACATTTCATACACCCTCATGTCCAGCGGACTGTCCCCTTCGAGGGGACATATGCTGTGTTCTGGTCCAAAGTGCAGTTATTGTGCCAGCTGCTCCAAAGTGTGGTGCCCCCAGGACAATCACACAGGAAGACATTGGGTCTGGGCTGCACCCACAAAACAATCTTTGGACCACCCCAAGTTACACATCCCCACACTCTGTGGATTGTCCCCTGCAAGGAGATATACAGCACTGCCCAGTCCAAACACTGGTTCTAGCACCACAAGCTTCTATTTGGAGTGCCTCCCAGAGGCCTCTTTTTCGAAGGTGATTTAAATAAGGAACTGGTTGCCCTTTACACCCCAAAATGAGGGCTAGAACACCACATGTCATACACCCCCATGTTCAAGGGACCCGCCTCTTCCAGGGGACATGTGCTGTTTCCTGGTTCAAAGAGCGG
>NW_015160851.1:837995-849601 GCF_001447785.1 Gekko japonicus | reverse complement strand
GGTTCCTGTGCCAGCTGCTCCAAAGTGAGGCACCCCCAGGACATCACACAGGAAGACACAGGGGCCAGGGTACACCCCTAAAACAATCTTTGCACCACCCCAAATGATACATCTCCACCAGTGTTCCCTCTAAGCTGAGTTAGTGTGAGCTAGCTCACAGTTTTTAAGCCTCCAGCTTACATATTTTTGTCTTAGCTCAGGAAGGATGGCTCCAGGGGAAACTAATTTATGAAGCAGCCAAATCCCTCACCCACAACTTTAATGCTAGTAGCTCACAAAGTAGAATCTTTGCTCACAAGATTCTACAGCATAGAGGGAGCCCACACTCTGGGGACTGTCCCCTGCAAGAGACATACAGCATAGCCTGGTCCAAGCACTTGTTCTGGTGCAGCAAGCTTTTTTTGGGGGGGGGGTGTGTGCCTTCAAGAGACCTGTATTTCCAAGTACCTTGGAATAAGTAACCACTCCCAGTGAGGTTCCAGCTGGACAATCACACAGGCAGACTTTAGGGTGAAGGACATTCACTTGCTGAATGAGAATTAACACTCCTCAGAGAAGCTGCAATTACTGATAACAAACCGAGATAGCTGAACTTGAATGCATTCCCAAGTTCACAATGGTGCATTCATCAGGGCTTGATAGATTCTTATCTCACCATAGATGCTCATGTTCCACACCCATGTTCCAATCAAGCTACTTAGAACATAAGAACATAAGAGATGCCAATGTTGGATCAGGCCAAAGGCCCATCCAGTCCAACACTCTGTATCACACAGTGGCCAGAAATACCAGTGCCATCAGGAGGTCCACCAGTGGGGCCAGAACATTAGAAGCCCTCCCAATGTTGACCCCCGCAAGCACCAAGATGACAGAGCATCACTTGCCCCAGAGTCCCTATCTATACCTTGTGGCTAATAGCCACTGATGAACCTCTGCTCCATATGCTTATCTAATTCCCTTTTGAAGCCGTCCATGCTTGTAGCCGCCACCACTTCCTGTGGCAGTGAATTCCAAGTGTTAATCACTCTTTGGGTGAAGAAGTACTTCCTCTTATCCGTTCTAACCCGACCGCTCAGCAATTTCATGGAATGCCCACGAGTTCTTGTATTGTGAGAAAGGGAGAAAAATACCTCTTTCTCTACCTGCTCTTTCCCATGCATAATCTTATAAACCTCAATCATGTCAGCCCCTCAGTCGTCGTTTCTCCAAGCTAAAGAGCCCTAAGCGCCTTAATGTTTCCTCATAGGGAAAATGTTCCAACCCCTTTATCATTCGAGTTGCCCTTTTCTGCACTTTTTAAAGCTATAATATCCTTTTTAAGGTGTGGTGACCAGACAAGTACTGATCCCTGCGGTACCCCACTGCTTACCACCCTCCACTGAGAAAATTGCCCACCTACACTCACTCTCTGTTTTCTATGAACTAGCCAGTTTTTGATCCATAAAAGGACTTGTCCTTCTATCCCATGATTTTTGAGCTTACTTAGGAGCCTTTGATGAGGAACTTTATCAAAAGCTTTCTGGAAGTCAAGGTAAATAATATCTATTGGATCCCCCTTGTCCACATGTTTGTTCACCCCCTCAAAGAACACTAACAGGTTAGTGAGACAAGATCTTCCCTTACAGAAACCGTGCTGAGTCTGCCTCAATAGGTTTTGTTCATCTATGTGCCTACTAATTCTTTCCTTAATAATGGTTTCCACCAATTTACCCGGTATCGACGTCAGACTGACTGGCCTGTAATTTCCCGGATCTCCTCTGGAACCCTTTTTAAAGATGGGAGTGACATTAGCTACCTTCCAATCCTCAGGAATGGAGGCAGATTTTAAGGAAAGATTACATATCTTTGTCAGGAGATCTACAAGTTCACATTTGAGTTCTTTCAGAACTCTCGGATGTATGCCATCTGGGCCTGGTGATTTTTCAGTTTTTAAGTTGTCTATCAGTTTTAGGACCTCCTCTCTCGTCACCTCAATCTGACTCAGGTCTTTCAACACCCCTCCTGAAATCAGTGGTTCTGGAGTGGGCAAGCACTTCTCATCTTCCACAGTGAAGACGGAGGCAAAAAATGCATTTAGCTTCTCAGCCATTTCCCTATCATCCTTCAATACTCCTTTTACCCCTTGGTCGTCCAAGGGCCCCACTGCCTCCCTGGCTGGTTTCCTGTTTCTAATGTATTTGAAGAAAGTTTTATTGTTGGTTTTTACGTTTTTTGCTATATGCTCCTCATATTCCCTTTTTGCCTGCCTGACCTCAGACTTGCATTTTATTTGCCATAGCCTGTGTTCCGTTTTATCAGCCTCACTGTGACTAGCTTTCCACTGCTTAAAGGAATTCTTTTTACTTTTTACAGCCTCCATTACTCTGTTTGTTAACCATGCAGGCTTTTTCCTATACCTGTTTGTGCCTTTCCTAACCTGCGGAATATATATTTTTTGAGCTTCTAGGATCGTAGTTTTAAATAGATCCCAAGCTTCCCCAATTGTTTTGACCCTTTCTACTTTTCCTTTCAGTTTCCTCCCCACGTGTCCCCTCATATCAGAGAAATTACCCCTTTTAAAGTTAAAAATGGTTGTGTGAGTCTTTTTGGCCAATTCTCTATTTGTACAAATGATGAACTCAACAACATTATGATCACTGTTTCCAAGCGGTGCAATCACTTTTACATCTCTCACCAGGTCTTGAGTGTTACTTAGGACCAAATCAAGGATCGCCTCTCCCCTGGTAGGTTCCGTGACCATCTGCTCCATAGCACAGTCATTTAGAGTGTCTAGAAACTCAATCTCTTTTTCCCGGCTAGAACACATATTGACCCAATCAATGTGTGGGTAGTTAAAATCACCTATTATTACACAGTGTTTTTGTCTAGTTGCTATCTTTAAGGCATTCATCATTTTATAATCCTCCTCTATCTTTTGATCTGGTGGGCGATAACAAACTCCCAGTGTTAAGTTTCCTTTTGGCCCCCCTATTTCAACCCATAGAACTTCCAGAAGCGAATCCAATTCACTTAGCCTCTCAATCTTTCTAGACTTTATACCCTCTCTGACATACAGAGCTACCCCACCTCCAACCCTTCCCCCCCTATCCTTCCGATATAATATATAACCGGGAATCACTGTGTCCCACTGATTTTCCTCATCCCACCAAGTTTCAGAAATACCCACAATGTCTATTTTTCCCTCCGACACCAAGCACTCCAACTCCCCGATTTTACCTCGGACACTTCTAGCATTTGTATAGAAACAGCTGTAATTTCCCTTACAAGTTAAGCCTGCATCCTTCCTCTTGCTATCTCGAGTCGTTGTCCGGCAGTCCATGTCACCAGCCATGGCCTCTGTGGACAATTTCAATCCACCTCCCTGTAGAAAAGCAACAGGTACCCCCTCATCTCTCTGAGATGAGCCAACCCGAACCAGAGACTTTTCATCTCCTGTCGGCTTTCCCCCAATATTCAGTTTAAAAGCTGCTCTGCCACCTTTTTGATTTTAAGTGCCAGCAGCCTGGTTCCTTCTCGGGACAAGTGGAGACCGTCTCGCCTGTACAGCTCCCTCTTGTTCCAAAAAGTATCCCAGTGCCTAACAAACCTGAACCCTTCCCCCCTACACCATCGTCTCATCCACGCATTGAGACTCCTGATCTGTGCCTGTCTCTCCGGCCCTGCGCGTGGAACAGGTAGCACTTCTGAGAAGGCTACCTTGGAGGTCCTGGACCTAAGTTTCCTGCCCAGCATCCTAAATTTCTCCTCCAGGACCTCACGACTGCATTTCCCCACATCGTTGGTGCCGACATGCACCACGACCACTGGCTCCTCCCCAGCACTATCTACCAGCCTATCTAAAACACGCGTAATGTCCGCTACCTTTGCACCAGGCAGGCAAGTCACCATACGGTCAGTACGCGGGTTCGCCACCCAGCTGTCTACCTGCCTAAGGATCGAATCACCCACTACCAAGAGCCCCCCTCCCACCCTGCTCAGGGATGGTTCCTTGGTGCAAAAGGAGAGCCGCTCACCAGCTGGGGAAGAGGTCCCTTCTGAGGGCACATTCCCCTTATCCTCAGCATGGTGCCCTGTTTCCCCTAGACCCTCATGCTCCCTGACAGCAGCGGGGCTGCCAGATCCAGAGTGGGACGTAGCTAACAAGTCCCCGAGAGTCTTTTCTGTGCGCCTAGCTGACTGTCTCTGCTTCTCCAGGTCAGCCACCTTGGCCTCAAGGGAGCAAACATGTTCCCTGAGAACCAGGAGCTCCTTGCACCGAGCACACACCCAAGACTTCTGTCCAGTGGGCAGATAGTCATACATGTGACACTCCATGCAAAACACTGGATAGCCCCCAACCCCCTGCTGGCATTCTGGCTTCATAATTCTTTTTAAAATAAGTAAATATAATCCCCCTTTTAAAACCCTTTTGTATTTATGTGGTTTTTCTTATCAAAGTCAAATTACTTTACGGGGAAGACAAAGAGCCTAGGGCCTTCACATTCTGGCTCTTCTTGGGAAAGAGCCCTTTAGCTCGCCCTTCAGCTCGTGCCAGAGGCTCGTGCCTCTGTCAAGGGGGTTTCTTAAATACTAAAGTACAGTCAATCACAGTCAAACAATGCCCCTTCCTCTCCCTCTCTCAAGCAGCCAGGACTCTGCAACAACTCTAAGCACTTTCACACCCTCCCAGACCATTCCCAGACCAGTTTTCCCGCACAATATCCTCAGCTGGAATCCCCTCAGCTGAAAGCAAGTAAAAAAACACTCACCCTCTAGCACCTCTGCCTCCTGCTCCTGCTCAGAGCTCAGCTGGGTCTCCATTGTAGCTTTGCATCCTGACTTATTTCCTCTAAACAGTCCTCACATCCTTTTATCTGGATATAACAACTCAAAGATTTCCATTCAAATTCAGTCTGAAAAGATGAGCTTTGACAGTTGAAAGCTCAGATTCCCAAGACCAAACTGATCTCAGAGGTGCTACTGTGGGCAGTCTGTGTGTGGGATTGCTCAGTGATTGGGGACTAGGCTGACTGCCTTCCTAGAATTGTCTGTAAGATATTTGCTCACAAATATTATGGTGAGGTATTTAACGAGCTCATCACACTCCTGTATTGTCTTTCCATTTTGCAGCAGTAGAAATGAGTAGAGGAAAAAACTCTTCACTTTTCTTGAATTTTCTATAGAAAATTTTCTTCTATTATCGCTCACATGCTAACGAATACTGCACAATGAACAATTCGTTTCACAATATTTGCTTTATCTGAGCATGTAGCAATCCCAATTCTTATCACTAAAAGGAAGAAAATACACATTCAATTATAAATATAGCTTAAAGAATCATAATAAACCATTACACACAAAACTGTCACTCACATCACTGTTCCATGTTGACTCTCTAATAACAGAACCCAAGGTCTTCACAATGTATTAGCTGGATTCTTAAAGCCAAACAAAAAGTCTCCACTGCTAATTGCTACCAGCCACAGTCTGCCTATGCAAACAGCATTTAAAGTGTTAGTATATCCATATTTAATTGTTGTAGTACTTCACTTATGTAATCATCTCTGTTTAAAATTACCACCCTTCCACCTTTGTCAACTGGCTTTATAACTGTCTTTTCATCTTCTGCTACTTGTTTCAGGGCTCTCATTTCACAACCTGATAAACTATGCCATGGATTTCTATAGTTATTTTCCAGTTTTTCAATTTCTTTAAACAACAAGTGTTCAAAAGTTAATATCCTATGATCATATACATTGGGAACAAAAGTTGATCTTACCCTCCACAGAGGTCTTGTTTTTTCTTCTTCTGTATTACCATTTTTAAAAATTTTAATCTAATCAATTTGTAGACATCTATCCTTGTTTGAAATGCATCATAATCGGGCATGTTAACAAAACCTAGTCCTTTAGACAATACATTAAGCTCAATTTCTGTCAAAGCATGATCTGATAAATTAATCACTACACTCTCCTCCGCCCTCTTCTGCGTGGAGTTTGGGCTAAAAAACATGATGACCACCTCTCAGTGTTGTCTCTGTTGTTGTTCTCCACTCTTAACCTGGTGTTATAAGTCTTCTCTTCTCCCGAGGTATCTGTTTCTTCATCTGATGTTTCTCTATCAGAATAGGATTCAATAGGGTCTGACCAAGTGACTCAGATCCTGGATTAACCTGCAACTAATTGTATACATTGCCCTTGCTGTAATCCTTATCGTCCCTAGCTATTTTTTTTATTTTTAGACTCTTTGATCTTGTTTTCAAATTCTTTAACTTTATTTTCAATGTCCTTTATGTTGACTTCATAATTATCTTGGCTGTGTTTGTCCTTTAAGGATTTGTCAATTTCTTCAATCTCTGATTTAATTGTTTGAACAGATTCCTTAGCTTTCCTAATAATAAGCAACATAAGATCCTCTGAGCATTTATTGAGAATGGAAAACCAACTAGTGATGAATTCCTCGTCTTTTTTAAACATCGCAGGTGGTTTGTTAATTCTCAGGCCCATAGGAATCTTGTTAGTCTTGCAATACATGGAAAGTGTTGAAGCACTTCTCAAATACAGCTGATATTTGGCCCTAAGAAACTTTAGAAGTCAGAAGTCCTCTAGCCATGTTTGGGACTAATTGAAGTTTTTGAACACCTTTAAAGACAGTCCTGTGTAGAGCACATAGGAGTAATCTAGCCTTGTGATCAAAGCATGAATAACTATGACCAGATCTTGTTTTGCCAGGAAGAGATGCAGCTGAGACACTACCCAAAGTCAGTGAAAGGTGCTACACCCCATAGATGAGGCCATATGCAGAAATGGACTAAAAAGTACCCTAAGCTGCCACCTTGCTCCTTTAGGGGGGACTGCAGCTTTGTAAGCTGGCTCTTTAACCTTTCGTTAACCACTTTGTCAACCATGCTTCAGTTGTATCGATTGTATTTGTGTTGGAAGACATATGAGCACCAGTTTGGTAAACTCTGACAAATGTATGCATATGCAAGTCAACATATTAACACTGCCCTATTTTTCCACATTAACTTTTAATGTAACAGCTACAGATATAGACCAGGAGGACAAATGCTTTCTGTGCTTTGCAGGCTCTAAGACTTGCTGGATCAAAATTCCTTATTGACTCCTTTAGATTACAGCCACCATGTTCAGGATTGGGTCTTCATTTCTTTGGAAGTTTGAAGTGAAAAGACTCCTTATCATTACTCAATGGCATGAGATACAGGGTGTAAGAGAGGATTTTTAACTATCAAGGGCATCAGGTTATGCCACTTTAAACCCTTACAATATAGCCTGAATAAGTCTATGTAATATTTGTTTGTATTACAGGTGCTGTTGCTTCCGAGGAAGTGTGTGGTGTTCTTAATCATTCTGTTACTCTGCACTTTTCCATCCCACAAGGTCCATCACATAAAATAGAATGGAAAATGGGCACAATGGGCACAACCATTGCATGGTGGAAATCAACTAATTCATTTAAGGAAGAAAGGTACCACATATTTCCCAATGGAACCCTGGAAATAGAAAGATTGCAGAAGAGTGATGCTGGAGATTACACAGTACAGACATACAATACAAATAGGGATTTGGAATCAACTAGCAAGAAGATCACTTTGCATGTTGTGGGTGAGTGTCAGTGCTATGCCTGTCCCAGTGTCCCTATGCCAGTTAGAATCATAGAATCATACAATCATAGAGTTGGAAGGGGCCATACAAACCATCTAGTCCAACCCCCTGCCCAATGCAGGACCAGCCTAAAGCATCTCTGACAAATATTCATCCAGCCTCTTCTTGAAAGCTGCCACTGAAGGGGAGCTAACCACCTCCCCGGGCAGCTGATTCCACCTTTGAAGTTGGAGGGCATCTTTAGTTCTCATCCCTTCTCATAGCTCCATATTGCTTCCCATCTAGGGGTAAGTATTTTATTTTATTCAAATGATAATTGTTATGTTAGCACTTGATAATTTGACTACATGCAATTCCAGTTAACACTTAACCAGCCCAACCAACTTCCAAAAGAAGCTGAGACTATATATACCACAGTGGAAGCAAAACTTGGAGGGGATGATAAACTTAAAAGAGATTGGCTATTGTTTGGGATGGTTTCAGTTGCATGGTGAGCTCAGCAATTCAGTTTAAGTGTAGCCCTGTTAACACGTTACTGTGAACGCACATACATCCTGCATGTACAACTGTTGGTAAGAAAGCGCCAATCTGTGTTAATTAGTTGCTGTAGATTTTTGGGGTTTTGTGGCAGTGGTCTTGGCATTGTAGAACGCGACGTTTTGCCAGTAGCTGTGACTGGCATGCTCAGAGGTATAGCACAGAAAGATGGAGTACTCTCTGTGTCAAGGTGAGAAGAAAAATGGTAGACAGGTAATTTATATCTACTCCAGAAGGTGGGGTAGGGCTGAGTCATTATCTTGTAGGAGTTCCCCAGGCTGTGAACATGCTAATGAAGGAGCTTTCCTGAGGAGGTTCTTTTGTATATGGATTCTTTCCTGAGGAGGTTCTTTTGTATGTGGATTGGCTGTTGAAATTCTAATCTTATCTGTAGTGCTATTGTCAGATGTAGAGCCTTTTGTGTTTTTCAGGACAGGAAACCATGCCCTATTTATTTTTAAACTCTCCTCTTTCCTGTTGAAATTGTTTTTATGTTTATGAATTTCAATGGCTTCCCTGTGTAATCTCACATGGTAATTGGAAGTGTTGCTCAGTCTTTCAATGTCTTGGAAAAAAATACTGTGTCCTGTTTGAGTTAGACTGTGTTCAGCCACTGCTGATTTTTCAGGTTGGCCAAGTTTGCAGTGTCTTTCATGTTCTTTTATTCTTGTCTGAATGCTATGCTGTGTGGTCCCAATGTAAACTTGTCCACAACTGCATGGTATGCGGTATACTCCTGCAGAAGTGAGGGGTCTCTTCTGCCTTTTGCCGACCGTAGCATCTGTTGCCTTCGACAACAAATCTGTGTTCACTTTGCAATTGCAACCTGGGTAGATGTGGACTATATATCACATGCTCAGCTGTACATGTGTTGAATGTAACATGTGAATATATTTTAAAAAGCAGGTATACACTCTACACAGAAGGAGGGAAGGATGGAGCAGGCTCACTGAAAGCTGCCTGCTAGAGTGTTGCCTGGGCCGCCACATGTTCTGTCCTTATGCAGACCCTCTGAGAGGCCTGAAGATATTTGCTGCAGAGAACCAGCTACAAAGTGGGTGGGTTGGGCTTTGGCAGAGCCATTTCCTGACAATTAAGACCCTCTGAGGATGTATCTACGGTTATAAAGAAGACTTGCTATTCCTTTTGCCATGGGTTCTGATCCCCCTCCCCTCCAGATATGTCACCTCTGCTTCTTTCTTGCTGTTCAGGGCTTAAAGTTAGAATTCTATAAACTGTGCTTTGTTTTGTTCCTTTGACCAGTCATCACACTTAGCAGAGGCCCTAAAATAAATTTCTGAAGCTCAAGAGTCAGAAGACAGAAAATTCTTTCATCTATATATATAAAAGAAAGTCCCCTCACCATAAAATCAACGTCCAGGCCAAATCCCTGGACCTAGAAACATGAAATGCAGGAAGAGGACTCCTACCATGACGTAGATGCTCATTAAGAAGGGTTTTTTAGAAATTCAACCCCTAAGGGGGTCAAAAGGAGTAAAATGTGCTCCCCCCATTGCATCCTATGTGGCTGCCAGGCTGCTGCCTCCTTGCACCCCCCCCCCACTTTCTGATTGGTCATCTGCAGAGCTCAGTGTTCTGAGGTAAAAAAAAAAACAGTTACAGGAGACTGCAGAGAGCTAATGGCAGTTGAGAAAATCAGGAATGGCCAACAACCACCTGTGAGGTGAAGCAAAGCTGCTAGCCCAGCCTCCCTATGGCTTCAAACATGCTCCCCCCACCTACACCTAACAGGCAGTTGTCTGTCAGGTGCAGCAGCAGTTGCTGGGTGCTTAAAGCCACGAGGGAGCCTGCCCAAGGCCTTAGTGATCCTGCCAGCCCTGCCTCCACAGTGGCTTCTAATACTCCTCCCCTCCCCCTCCTACACTGGACAGGCAGCTGCCTGTCAGGTGTAGGAGAGGAGGTGGGATGCTTACAGCTGCCGGGGAGGTTTGCTCAGCAAGATTGCCTTAGTCCTGCTGCTGGCCCAGCCTCCCTGATGCTTTTAAACATAATCCCCCCCAACACCAGACATGCGGGTGTTTGTCAGGTATAGGACCAGGACCAGGGTACTTTAATCCATCAAGGATGCCACCCCAGCAGGATCACCTTAGCGATGCTGCTCGCCCAGCCTCTCTGATGGCTTCCAACACATTCCCCCCACCTCCTCACACTAACCAACACATTCCCCCCACCTCCTACACCTAACAGGCAGTTGTCTGTCAGGGGCAGCAGCGGTTGCAGGGTGCTTAAAGCCATGAGGGAGCCCGCTCCAGCAGTCTACAGAGAGGTCCTTCAGTTGAGAGGGGAGGGACGTATGTATGTCTCACTTCATTTTTTACACTACAATCTTCTCCATTAGAATTCCTACAACAAATGTTACATTTCAAACTTTACATCGTCAGTATTATAACTGGATTTATGGAAGTTAAATACCGTAGCAAAGCACAGGTATCAAGCTAGTATACCTATAACAGAAGCAGTCCAGAAAGATACATGTAATGTTTAACTCCATTTGCATTGGCTTTGCATAAATATGCTCTAGATATCCAATTAGTATTTTTCTTTTCATCCCAAATACAACATGCACAACATTTTTTGTTTACAGAATCTCTTTTTTCATGATCTCCCAATGATTGCCAAAGCTCCTTGCTCTAAAGAAGTTATTAAGGTACTTAATTCCAAACTCACCCCCACCCTAGTACTCTTTTAATAAGTTGTGCTATGCTTTGTTCTAGGATGAGTTCTGCTGCTTGTAAAAGGATCTCTCCTTATATATAATTGAGTAGTAAACATTCTATTTCGCAACATTCTAAATTTGGCCCCTTTAGTGTTAGGCCGGAAAAACTGCCGCTCAGAATACACTGGCTGTGTTGACTGGCTGCTTTGTGCAGTCCCGCCCAGCGTTCCAAGGTTATTTGCATATGGAAGCTGATTGGACTACACTCCATTCCACACCTCAAACTCACCCCCCCGCAAGGCAGTTGGGATTTTCAGTTGCATAACATACCTCATAGGGAAGAGGAGAATGATGTCAGCTGCCCTTTCCCTAGGCAGAGGCTGTGGGGGGGGGGTTGTAAAACATAAGACAGACAGGCAGATAAAGGTTGGCTGATGGTTGCCAACTTCCAGGATATTTTAGGGATGAAGCCTGCTGAGGGTGGGGTCTGAGGAAAAGGAGGAAGAGGGGGACCTCAGACAGATACAATGCCATACTGCCCACACTCCAGACAAGCTGTTGCCAGTCTCCAGGTGACAGCTGGAGAGATCTTAAAGCTCTGGTGCTAATTCAAATTCTCTTCAACCCCCTGCTGTGCAGCTGACTTTCCCCTAGGGTTGCCAATCTCCAGGTGGGACCTGGAGATCTCCCACTGTTACAATTGATCTCCAGATGACAGAGATCAGTTCCCCAGGAGAAAATGGATGCTTTGGAGGGTAGACCCTATGACATTATACCTGCTGAGTCCT
>NW_015160851.1:830924-836858 GCF_001447785.1 Gekko japonicus | reverse complement strand
GCCGATGCCTCCGTCGCCTGGCTGGAGTGGCCGCGGGGGAGTCTGGAGTCGGGCGGCCGCTGGTGGGAGCCGCGGGTGCCCGGGCCGAGATTGGGGGGGCAAGGCGGGCGACAGAAGGCCGATGCCTCCGTCGCCCGGCCCTCTACAGAATCCACCCCCCAAACCTCCAGGTATTTCCCTCCTTAGAGCTGGCAACCCTACATTCCCCTCAGTGCCTGTTGGTAGGCAACTAAGCTTGGTCCTGTCACCTACTTTGGCCTTTGGGAGAAAACACATTGGGGCCAGTCCTGATAGGGTTGCCAACTCCAGATGGGAAATTCCTGGAGATTTGAGGGATGGAGCCTGAAGAGGGTGAGGTTTGAGGAGGGGTGGGACCTCAGACAGGTACACTGCCATAGACTCCACCCTCCAAACCAGTCAGTCCCACATAGGGAACCATTGTTGCCAATCTCCAGGTGAGGGCTGGAGAGCACTCAGTATTACAACTGCTCTGCAGAAGGGAGGGCAGAAGTCAGCTGAAGTCAAAGGGGCAGATAATGGTAGGTTGGTGGCTAGCTGGGAAGGAGATGGGGTTGCCAACTACATGCTGACAAATTCCTGGGGATTTGAGGGGTGGAGCCTGGAGAGGGCGGGGTTTGAAGAGGGGTTGGACCTCAGACAGGTAGAATGCCATAGACTACACCCTCCAAACCAGCCATTTTGTCCTGGGTAACAATTGCTGCCAATCTCCAGGTGAGGGCTACAGATCACTCACAATTACAACTGCTCTTCAGGTAGCAGAGATCAGTTCCTCTGGAGAAAACAGTGGACTCTGTCATTATACCCTGTGGACTCTGTCATTATACCCTGCTGAGGTCACCACAGCAAAATGACACTGTTTGCCCAAAGCCAGAGCACTGCCCCAGAGCCTCTTTCTAGATCTCGTTGTATTGCTTTCACAACGGGCTTTACTGCTAGTATTTCCATAAAGAACAAGTGAAAGTGAAATATTTCCCTATGGCAAATTGTAGGAAGTCCCTTATATTTTGCTGCTCCTGAGTACCTGGCAGTGTTCCCTCTAAGCTGAGTTAGTGTGAGCTAGCTCACAGTTTTTTAGCCTCTGGCTCACACAGTTTTGTCTCAGCTCAGGAAGGAGGGCTCCAGAGCAAACTAATTTATGCAGTAGCCAAATTGCACAACTTTCATGCCAGTAGCTCATAAAGCAGAATTTTTGCTTACAAGACTCCACAGTTTGGAGGGAGCATTGCCTGGCACTGATGTCATAGACTCAGTTAACACACCCCAAATCTCCATGGTTTGTTATGTGCCATCATTTCCCCAGTCTCTACTCCCAAATACTCCTGCACTCCAAATGCTCCCAGGTGGCAACACTAGGTGCCAACCCATCTCATGATTTGGTCTATTCTTAGGGTTGCCATCCTCCAGGTGGGACCTGGAGATCTCTAGGAATTTCAACTCATCTCCAGATAACAGAGATTATTTCCCCTGGAGAAAATGGCTGTTGTGGAGGGTAAGCTCTATGGCATTATACCCCACTGAGGTTCCTCCCCAAATCCCCAGGAATTCCCCAACCTGGAGGTGGCAATCCTAACCGCTCAGATCTAAGCCCTTCAATGGATGGTGATCTGGCTGGAGGGGATATTCTGCACAGATAGCAAAAGGTGGATCTACTCAGTTGCCCATCACCCCAGACAATTATGTACGGCCGTGTTTCGAACTAAGGCCAACCGATGCCTCCCTCCCTCCATAAATCATGGGTTTCTGGGCGGATCCCACCTGAAAGGCTTTTCTGGGGAACTTCAGCTGTAGGCAGGCCTGTAGCCAGGATTTTTTAGTCGGAAGGCATTTAAGTTTCTTAGGGGGTATTGGCTAATCGAATTAAAGGGAATTTAATTAAAGTTAAAAAGACTTTTGGGGGGAAATAGAGAGGTGCTGTCTGGCTCCGCACTGCCACCATAGCCAGCCCTTCACGCCAAACAGTTGTGCAGGAATACCTGGCTCCTTCCCTGCACTCACCGCCACTTGGGGGCCCGGGCTGGATGGGAAGTCATGGGGCCTTCCTAGTAAGTTGGGGGGGGGGCTAGCCCCGAGATGCCCCACTGTAGCTATGGGCCTGGTTGTAGGGACCTGATCCTGCTTGCTGAGGTTTTCCTGGGGTACACATGGTGTAAATGAGTCTGTAACCAATTTTTCCTCAAGGCTAACTCCAGGCAGTAACTGGTAGGGTCGCCAGGTCTGGGTTGGGAAATACCTGGAGGCTTTGGGGGTGGAGCTGGGAGAGGGTGGGGTTTGGGGAGGGGAGGGGAGGGGCATCAGCATGGTGTAAGGCCACAGAGCCCACCCTTCAAAGCAGCCGTTTCCTACAGGGGAGCTGATCTCTGTCAGCTGGAGAGCAGTTGTGAAAGCGGGAGATCCCCAGGCCCCACCTGGAGGCTGGCAACCCTAGTGGCTGGTCTACGTCTGGCCTGCCCCTTCCCAGCTTTAACTCCTGGACTTTCTTTTCCATGGGTTCATACCAGGTGAAGAAATCTGTAAGAAGTTCTTGTCATGGTTGCAGTTTCAGTTCAGCAAAGGGTTGGTTCCCTTTGGAAAAGAGAGACTGGAGATGTGCCATTTTTGTAGAATTTGCTTTATTTACAGATATTTGAGTAGAGCACAGGTGGAGGCAAAGAAGCACTCCTGCAGATCAGCTGATCTTCTACCCACATCTGCCCCAGAAGGAGAGAGCTCCCACATCCAAAGCTGTTTTAGCCAGCTCACATCTGTGTCTGTCTGTGTGTGTCTCTCTTCTAGGTAGCGTCACCAACTACCAGGTGACATCTGGAGATATCCTGGAATTACAACTGATCTCCAGGCTATAGAGATCAGTTCCCCTGGAGAAAATGGCTGCTTCAGAGAGTGGACTCTATGGCATACCCCACTGAGGTCCCTCTCTACCCAAACCCCTCCCTCCCCAGGTTCCACCCCCAAAATTCCAGGAATTTTCCAACCCAGAATTGGCAACCCTACTCTAGACTCCAAGCTGCTATTTCTTCACCTTCAGAAATGGATCTGCCCCCTCCCTTCAATAATGGGGGAACCACCTTTTCCAAGCCCTGATGTTTGGACAAAGCCTGGATGGATGCTCAGACAGAGCCATTTTCTAATAAGATCCATGTATCTACTTCATATTTTTTTCCTGGTTTCTGGTCCCCCCCCCCCCAGCATGCCACTTTAGGCCAACTCTGTAGGACAGACTAATCCACAGAAACCAGAATCCCAGCTTTGATTTTATTTTCTATCCCTGATGTTTGGTTTAACATCTGGTCCGACAGACAGTTTTGTGAAATTCAAAAGCTAGCCCACTATTTTCTGACATTCAATTAGTTCTACTAATATGCCACCAAACAGGATTGCCAGCTCTGGTTTTGCAATTTCCTGGGGATTTGGGGGCTGTGTCTGGGGAGGGTGCAGTTTGAGGAGGAGAAGGAACTCAGCTGAGATGTGATTCCACAGGGTCCCCTGACCTAAGTTCCCATTCCCTGCTCTGCTACTTGGAGCAGCAGCAGGAGAAAAATTTAAATAGATTAAAATTTGAAAAACTGCACTGGTTTCCTGCGCGATGATGTCCAGGGAATATCTGGAAACAACGGAGGTATCTGTAGTAGTAGTAGAAGTTGGATTTATACCCCGCCCTTCACTACCTGAAGGAGTCTCAGAGCGGCCTACAAACTCCTTTCCCTTCCCCCCCATAACAAACACCCTGTGAGTTAGGTGGGGCTGAGAGAGCTCTCCCATGAACTGTCCTTGAGAGAACAGCTCTGAAAGAACTTGTAACTGACCCAAGGTCACACCAGTAGCTGCATGTGGAGGAGTGGGGAATCAAACCTGGTTCTCCCAGATTAGAGTCTGCGCTCCTAACCACTTCACCAAACCATAGAGATTCTGTGGCAATTCCTAGAACTACTGCTGTAACTTCCAGGAAGTGACATCATTGTGCAGGTGCTACAGCCACCCTCCTACACCATGCCCGTGACACCCCTCCCTCTCTCAGTTGCCAGGTTCATCCTGGCAACACTACCTCTAAGACTGCCATTTCCTTTTGGGAAACACATCTCTGTAGTGTGGAGATAAACTGCAATTTCAGTTAGACTTCAGGCACCTCCTGGAAGCTAGTAATCGTAGCCACTAATGCCTACTTCTTTGAACAATGTTTATTGGCAAGTGGGTACAGCTGACTGATTCGATGTTTGTGTAATGTATCCGCCATTACCACGTGCGCGACCGTTGGGCCATGCGGTCAAGCACAAGCCTTTAGCTTCGTTCCAGGCACCTCCTGGAAGCTAGTAATCGTAGCCACTAATGCCTACTTCTTTGAACAATGTTTATTGGCAAGTGGGTACAGCTGACTGATTCGATGTTTGTGTAATGTATCCGCCATTACCACGTGCGCGACCGTTGGGCCATGCGGTCAAGCACAAGCCTTTAGCTTCGTTCCAGGCACCTCCTGGAAGCTAGTAATCGTAGCCACTAATGCCTACTTCTTTGAACAATGTTTATTGGCAAGTGGGTACAGCTGACTGATTCGATGTTTGTGTAATGTATCCGCCATTACCACGTGCGCGACCGTTGGGCCATGCGGTCAAGCACAAGCCTTTAGCTTCGAAAAAAAGCCTTTAGCTTCGTTCGTTTAGAACAATAGCCAAGCGGATCCTAGCCCGCACCAATCAGAGGGCCAGGTCCGCAGCCAAGAGCCTATGAGACTCTCGGCTACTGTAAATAACCTATAGGGTGAATAGGGGCGTGTTTTGGTGATGGGTTTTCTGCGAGCCGGCTGTCTTTGTCTTGTTCCTGATTGAATAAAGTACTCTTGCTGAATCACTCCACGTTTCTGAGTACTTTTTACTGGCGACGAGGATGGGATTCTACCCCTCCTGAACAGACCCGGAGGAGACCCAGCAGCACCGAGCACCGATCGCGCCACCGCCGCAGCCCGCCGGTGGCGGCGGAGATCAACGCTCCTTCGCACAACATCTCGCTCTGTAACCACCGGCATCTCGCCACGCCGCACTCACAAGCTCAGGGCCAGCTCTAGCCTCCCTGCTCCGCTTCCCGCCTCATCCGCGGCTCCCCACTTCGTTTCGCATCAGCAAGCTCTGCCGCATCTCGCCTCGCCACGCTGCGCTCCTCGTCTAAGCCAGCCTGCTGCCTCGTCTCCTCGCTTCGTTCTACGGTGTCACATCGGCTAGCCTTGCCGATTCCCCGCAGCCTGCCTCGCAGCCTCGCCGCACTTCACCAGCTGCGCCTCGTCAGCTTGCCTCACCGACGGCACCGCTTCCCGCCAAGCGCAACTGCGACCAAGCGCACACGCCAAGATGTCAGAGCCAGGCCACACCTCCTCCACTTCATCCGCTCCCTCAACTTTGGGTGCCACTGCAGCAGCCGCATCCGCCGGGACCTCTCACGAGGGCATCGCTCCTTTCGATCTAGCACACCCCGAGCGATGGACCACTTGGGTAATGATCCTCAAGAACTACCTCGCATGCTTACAGGTCACCGACCTAGGTATGAAGTGGGCCCAGTTCATACGCCTTTGTGGGATGGATACCCTCCTCCTCCTGCAGGACCTGATATCACCCAAGGAAGTAGAGGGGGAGAGTTTTGATGACCTCATCGCGGCCCTCACCGCTCACCTCGCCCCGAAGCCCACAAAGTTTGCGGAACGAATGGACTTTTTCGCTAAAGTCCAAGGCCCGGAGGAGAAAGCTGCGGATTTCCTGGCAAGCCTTCGAAAGGCCGCCACGCAGTGCGCTTTCCCCAGCCTGGAAGACACACTGCTCAACCAGTTCTTGGTGGGCCTTCGAGAGGCAAAATTGAGGAGGCGTCTGATCAGAGAGGACAACCTCACGCTGGCACAGGCTTTAAAGGACGCGGCGGCTTTCGAAAAAGCGCATC
>NW_015160851.1:830375-830495 GCF_001447785.1 Gekko japonicus | reverse complement strand
GACCTTCACGCCGTTGACCACCAGCTCCAGCCCCAGGTAGGTGACATGCCTCGCAAGGGCCGGAACAAAGTCCACGTTTTGGTCCAGATAGAGGGGTCCCCCTGTAGCATGAAAATAGAT
>NW_015160851.1:796849-828994 GCF_001447785.1 Gekko japonicus | reverse complement strand
GGCTACATCCAGACCGGCCCCCGAGGAGGAACCGACAACGGAGTCACACACCGCTGCGAGGGGTTTCTTCCCGGAAGACCCCATCTACGCCAGGAACTACGCGCAAGGGCCACCCTGGATCCCAGCTCGAGTCGTACGGGTGCGAGGACCTCGATCCTACGAGGTCTCCTGTGAGGACGGCCAACTACTTCACCGCCACATCAACCAACTATGGCGACCGTTCCTCCCGAGCGAGCCCGAGGACCTGGAGTTCATGGAGCCGGACGAAGCGACGGCCCACACACCAGAGCCGCTGGCCCCAGCCTCCGTTCCCGTCCAGGTCGTCCCGGAACCTCCTGCGCTGCAGTCACCGGAATCACCACAACCAACCTCCCCGCCACGGGCCCCCGTAGCAACCCCGACCATCACACCAGAACTCCGTCATTCCACAAGGACCAGGAAGGCCCCAGCGTACTTCCAGGACTTTGTGTGTGGGTAGTCTGGACTATGGGCGGAGGGGTGTAATGTATCCGCCATTACCACGTGCGCGACCGTTGGGCCATGCGGTCAAGCACAAGCCTTTAGCTTCGTTCGTTTAGAACAATTGCCAAGCGGATCCTAGCCCGCACCAATCAGAGGGCCAGGTCCGCAGCCGAGAGCCTATGAGACTCTCGGCTACTGTAAATAACCTATAGGGTGAATAGGGGCGTGTTTTGGTGGTGGGTTTTCTGGGCATATATACCAGCCTGCGAGCCGGCTGTCTTTCTCTTGTTCCTGATTGAATAAAGTACTCTTGCTGAATCACTCCACGTTTCTGAGTACTTTTTAGTTTGCTTATTTATTTCAGAAATAAATTACATTGTGGTCCATTTTAGAGTTCTTTAAATAGCTATGGCATCTTTTAAGAAGGAAGTATGCAGTGCCCACCTCCTATAGGTCCACCCACCTCCTACAGCTCTGGGGAAACAGGCTTGAAATGATCCCATTTTATCTTTGCAGAATCATGTGAAGTAGGACAAGCTGGTAGTTTCCTGGTTGAATCAGGTTAGACACTCATGCTCCTAAATTCTGTTTTGGTTTGTACTGACTGAACAAGATAGATCAAGTTTAGCTGGGGAGAGACAGAACTGTTGGGCTTCTTTTGTCAGGGCTAAATGTTTTCCCACTACTTCAGCCAGTACTTCACACACTGTCATGCTAGAGGTGCTGAGAGGGCTTATCCTCCAAAAAGAGCAGTTTTGGGACTTAAAGCTGTCTAAAGTCATCATTTCACTGGAACAAACCCTGCATTTTCTAAAAACTACAGCAAAAACTATGGGTGTGGGGAGGGATACTAATACCCTAACACTAGAACTATGGGAGATGGGGAACGGAAAAACTAATACATACAGCTACTTGATAGGGGAAGGAAGCTACCATTCTAAAATACTTCATCTACTGGATTTGGGGAAAGGGACAAGACTAATACATGTCATGATCTAGTTAACTTGAAGTAAAGCTTATTAACCTAGTATTACAAATTTCATATAAAAGTCAGTTACTTTAAGAATAGGCATTTAATAGCTTAGCACAAATACTGCCTTTAAAACTGTTGTCTTAGTTCTAGAGTCTTTTCTTCTTGCGTTTCTTCATTTTCTGGACTTTGGGGGGCGACTTCTCCTTTTTCCGATTCTGATGACTCTGATAAGGTGGAACTAGTGCTTGCTGAATCCTGTGAGTAGGATTCTTCTTCTTCTTCTTCCTCTCAATCCGGTTTTAAGTTCTTTTCTTTCTTCTTATATTTTGAGTTGAACATTTGATCCATACATTTTTTTGCTTTTGGAACAGAATCAATTTTATATTTTTTATCCTGGTAATTGAAACTCAGCCCTTCCGGAAATAGCCATCTGTATGGTTTTCTGATTTTGAAGGGTTCAAAATTTTTACCTCTTCATTTTTGATTTTTAAGGATTTTCCCATTGTTGATTTTAACACCAGTTCTCTGGTAGATCGTTTTGTGAATTTTAAATAAGTTTCCCCTGGGAGTTTATTTTTCTTTATAAAATCCGGATGTCCTATAAGCCACGTCCATCTCTTTCAATAAGTCTTCTTGTTTGTAATCCATTAATGGGCCAAGGCATCCGCCAAAAGTTCTTTTAAGTCTTCATTCTCCTCTTTGGGGATCCCGTGGAAACGTAGAACATACATGGACCTTTCCATCTGGAGCTGTATTAGTTGCATTTTGTCGGAGGATCTTTCCTTCTCTGCTCTCAGTCTGTTTTTCCATTTTTCCAATGCTTTCTCAGTTGCTGAGGTTCTTTTATCCATTTGATTCAATTGTTTTTGAACATTGTTCAGTTTGGTGTTGAGGTTAGTCATCTGTTCCATTAGGGGGTGCAGTGCATTTGCTAACGGTGAAGAAAAGTCTGTAGTTACTTTCTGGTTCTGGAAGGGAGTTGTTGGTATGTTATTTCCGGTCACCGGTTTTTCCTCCGGCACCCGCCTTCCTCTCCCAGCCATAATATCAACAAGAAGTAAGTTTTCCAAAACAAGACAAAAGTTGCACAATTAAAATCCTCTTTGTATATATTAGCAGTTTTTGTGTTCGCTTAAGTTCTTATGCACTTATTTTAGCTTAAAGTCTTTTTATTGCCGATTTAAAACCGCTTTAAAGATTTATTCAAAAGAAGGGGGGGTGCTTGGATCCCTCTCCCCCCACGCTTCAGACTTAGGCGCTTCCAGTTACTACCAAGGTCCGATTCGCTTTTTTATCTCAATGTTGCTTAACTCGCAGTTTGGAGCCCTGGAGATCTTTTGGAAGCATTTTAAAGTTTTGATCGTGGCCGCTTGCTCCGGCAGTCGCCTCTGGGCGCCATACTGGCTCCACGGTGACGGGACCTTTCAGGGATAAGGTAAGCCTCAATTCCTTGGCCATCACCTTGAAGAGGCTCTCCTCACCTCCCCAGGCTGGGGGTCTCCTACAGAGACCCCAGGGAGGTCCAGGATGAACTCAGACTTCTCCCATCAGCCGGGTCTCGGCGCGTCCCCATCAGAGCAAAGCGGGACACGTCCGAGCGGCAAAATGCTTAAACCAGAAGTTCCAGTCTGCTATTCTGAGTGATGAGTTTTTTAGTCATCTGCAGGGAATCCTGGAGAAACAAAAATGCCGAATTGGGATATGATTCAAACAAGGAGCTGACTTTTATTTTTGCTGTTGCTTTTGTCACCAGAGTTCAGTCTGCCCTCAAATGCCTGTGGTCTAGGGAAAAGAGAGTGGTCTTGAAGGGCAGGGTTGCTGTAAGGATTAGATGGCTAGAGTTGCCCTTCTCACCAAATTCATGGTCGTGAGGATATCCTGTGGATCAGGTCTTTTTTTTAATTTGGAAAAAGAAGTGCTGGAACTCTCAAGAGGGAAATGAAATTTTAAATCTGTATACTGAAAACTCATGAATTTTTAAACATGTTAAAAAAGAATTTTGTCAAAGAGGTTCCAGAACTCCATTTTGGTGCATTCCACCAGGGGAAAAAAGCCCTGCTTTAAATAGAGGGTGTCATTTTGTGCCCTACCGCAGGCAGCAAAATGTCTTGAGACAACACTGGCTCTCCCTCTGCCACTTTCCCTCTCTCTGTTTTTCGTTTCCCATCTCAGAAAGATCTCCTCAAAGTTGTCACAGCTCGGGCAGATCCCTGGGCTATCACTACCACCTCTGGGCTATTATCAGTGGTTTTTAACCTTTAATCTACTCATATGGAATTTGTTGAGTTGACTTTTCACTATTATGTCATATGCCAAATTCAGTTTTTGCTCACTTCTCTGTTCCTGCATTGCTGTTTCCTGAGTCTCTTCGTTTTATATTTGAAAATCTATTATTTATTTTATGTCATTTATCTGAATTAGTAAGTTGAATCTCATTGTAAGACATAATCAGGTGAAGTTCTTTCATGCAGTTCTGGTAATCCTCCCCAATCTGTTTTAACCAGTGTAACTCTCAGAGCTCATTCCTGCCTTCTCTCTTTCAGAACCGTTACCTTCACTGAAGCTCACGCTTGATTGTCCCAAGAAAATTCTGACTTGTGAGGTGAAATACAATGACAAGTTCAAACCTGGCTTTAAATTGTTTCAAGACAAGGAAGAACTGAAGGGTCAAGAACCGAAATATAATAACCCGGTGTGGAAAGTAACACATCAACTAAAAAACAGTTATGGGAATGTCAGCTGTGAGGCTTCCATTAGTACCAGCCTGCAAAAAGCTGAGAAACAGTTCAGCTGCCCAGGTATGGGTGTCTCTTAACTGTAACAGAGCCTATGCTGTTGTAAGGGTGCCAAAGTCAATGAGACGTTGGTGGGACTGTGGCTTAAATCTAACAGTTCTCATTTAAATGGTTTATGACCTCAGCCAATTTACCAGCCTATGCATTGTGCAACACAGAGGGAAAGTAGCTAGGTACCAAAGGATTGCTTTAATCACAGGAGCACAGACAGATTGGTATGGGTAAGTGAGCCTCAATCATCAAGTTCCCCCTACATGCCTTAAAAACAAGTTGTGAGCTCCCAGCTCCCAGTGCAGTCACGGCCATCTCTGAGAAGGTCAGTTCCACAGTAAAGACCGAGAAGAGACATTTCTTGCCCACCCATCACCATTCTCCTCCACCTATGCTTCTTCCCACTTATGGCAATTTATGCTATTGCCTTCTGCTGCATAGCAGCCCTGGTCTTCCTTGGTGCCTCCCATTCAAGTACTAGCCCTAGCTGACCCTGCTTAGCTTCCAAGCTCTGAGATTTATAGGGTTGACAACTCCAGGTTGAGACATTCCTGGAGATGTGTGGGGTGGAGCCTGGGGAAGGCAGGGTTTTTTTTGGGGGGGGGCTAGCTGCCATTTTCTCCAGAGGAACTGATATTCGTAGTCTGGAAAGGTACCTTCCAGGTCCCACCTGGGGGTTGGCAACCTTATACGACAGGCTTGGGCTAGTCAGGACTATCCAAGCTGCTGAGGGTTCTATGGGCTCAGGAAAATGGCTTGGGGGGGGGAGCAGGAGCATTTCCCTCTTCCTGTGCCACCCCATCAGCAAAATCAGCTTTTCAGGCTTTAAAAACAACAGTTTTTAGAGCTGATGGGGATTCTGATCAAAGTGGGGAATCCAGACACAACTCATAAACAAAAGCATTGAGTGCTAAGCCCTAACTAGAAGAGACCGAACATGCGCTTGGAGATTAGGGGGGAGGGAGAGGAGGAGGAGCTGGAAGGAAGGATGGAAGGAAGACCCTGAGATTAGCAGTCTAAGCAATAAAGGGACAACAGTAGAACCGACAAGAGGAAAGCATTAAGAAATCTCATCATCTGCCTTTCTAGCTCTACTGCTCACCGCCTCCACACCTCCCCAATACAGGTGAGCTTGCTGCAAAGAGACCTTCCATCATCCTTCAGTTACAACAATAAGATACCTCTGTCCAGTCCTCATCAATAGCCTGGCCACCACATTTTGGATCTGCTAAAGTTTCTGGACAGTATTCAAAGGCAGCCCCATGTAGGCTGATTACAGTAATGTAACCTGCCCTGCAGGGCTTCCTGAACCCTTTATTATACATGATGCTTCTGAACACTTCCCACAACCTTCCCCCTTTACCATAAGCAGGCAGATGCACTGAGCAGTTCACCTGTGGTAAACATGTACCACATCATGGGAGCATGCTCCTGCAGTGTCTGTGGTACAGGACATGTTTTCATGCTTCTTTTGCATTTCTTTTTTTATTCTATCCCATCTTTCTCTCTGAGCCTGACAGTTTTTCCTTTTAGGCTCCCTGTCACATTCAACCTCTGTGATGAAAATAAAACCATCTTCTTAAAAGACTATTTTACTGTTTGTCCCTATTTTTCCCAATTGTGCTACTGCAGGAAATACCCATTAAGAGTATTGCCATAGAGCAGGTTTGAACATCTGGGGTAAGTTCTAATAATCACAGTATGGCCACTGACCTCTTGAAAAGCATCTATTGATCAACACAGAGGAGGCATGTGCTGTTGTGGAAGTCATGGACTGACCTACTGGCCAACCTTATCCAAAGCTTAATTTGCTTTTCTTCATTACAAACAGGACAATTTAGCAATGCCAGTGAGAGGATGCACAAGGAGAGGGGCCAGAACAGGAGCAACCAGGAAGTAGCACGAAGGGAGGGTCAAATGGGGGAGGGAAAGATGAGGGGCCAGAACAGGAGCAACCAGGAAGTAGCACGAAGGGAGGGTCAAATGGGGGAGGGGAAAGAGGGTTGTCACCAATGCTGGTGGTCTGTTGCTCAAAGAAGAAGAGATGGCAAACCAGCCAGCATGGCACAGAACAGCTCCTTTCTGGGCTTTTCTGCCCTGTTCTGCCGAATTTCTTCTATATAGCGGCAGGAATTACTCCTAGATATAAACTGCATAAGTGAAAAGCAGAAATCTAATTATGGGGGTTTTTTTTGGAAGTATATTGTGTGTGTGTGTGTGAGAGAGAGAGCCTGGAAGTCATAGTGACTACTGGTGACCCCTGGTGGGGCTTGGATGTTTCAGAAAGGTGGCTTGCCTTTGTGTCCCAGCCCTGGTATTCCTTGGAGGTCATCCTTCCAAAGTACTGGCCAAGATTGGCCCTGCTTAGCTTCTGAGATCTGATGAGATTGGGCTCACCTGGACTATCCAGGTCAGGGAAAGAAATCTAATTATGTTGAAGAGATTCTCCTCCCTCCCCGTGCCCACCTTCACTGACCTGGGATGCCAGCCTCCAGGTGGGATCTGGGGATCCCACAAAATCACAGCTCACCTCTAGACCTCATTTGGAGTATTGTGTACAGTTCTGGTCACCACACCTCAAAAAAGATATTATAGCACTGGAAAAAGTGCAGAAAATGGCAACTAGAATGATAAAAGGGCTGGAACACTTTCCCTATTAAGAGCAGAGGTCCATCAATGTCTATTAGCCACAAGGTATAGATAGAAACTCTCAGGCTGGGACAAGTGATGCACTGTCTTCTTGGTGCTTGGGGGGGTCAACAGTGGGAGGGCTTCTAGTGTCCTGGCCCCACTGGTGGACCTCCTGATGGTACCTGGTATTTTTGGCCACTGTTGGGCTAGATGGGCCATTGGCCTGATCCAGCATTGGCTTCTCTTATGTTCTTACTTCAGAGATCCATCCCCCCTGGAGAAAATGGCTGCTTTGGGGGGTGGACTCTATGGCATTGTACCCCACTGAGGTCCCTGACCTCCCCAGACTTCATCCCTAAATCTCTAGGAGTTTCCCAACCTGGATCTGGCAACCCCACCACACCCCATCCCTTGCCAGTGGCTGGGGGAACCTGGCAACCCTACCTAGAGGAGGGGAAAAACACCTTAGGGGGGGGGAAGGGTTATGTTACAATGGTAGGCATCCTTTTTTGGCCCAAGTGCTGAAGTGTACTTATGGAGGACATCTGGCTGTTCGGCTAAATGTAAGCACAGGTCTAGAACACAATTCCATCCATGCAGTTTTGTGAATTGTGCAGTTGCATCAGTCAAGCACTACAAGATCAAATGATGCCTTGTGGAAGTGAAACAGCTTTCATAAATTAAAATACCACATAGAGTTCTGTCTCTAAGACAGCCGTGAGCTCTCATCAAGGGAGCATGTGTGAGCATGTGTGAATTTATGCTGACATATGCCAAAAATACAAAGACTTTGAGTGCAGGGTTGGCTGCTCTTCATGTCCAAGTGGTTTTTTTTTTAATGAACTTGCTTTGGTTGTGGCCAGTCTCCTACCTGTTTGAATATCTGGCTGTTTCCAGAGCTTCTGAATTCTGGCAGGAGAGTAGCTGTCTAGTGAGAAGACATGGTCAGCTTTAAGACCATCATTCATACAGTATCAGCAGTGAATATTAAACTGGTGTTTCTGATTGTGCCGTGTCCATGTCTTTGCAGGTAAAATAAACATTTTTCTTATCATGTACATTGGAGGAGGTATCGTTATTTTCACCGTTTTTGTGGCTCTACTTATATTTTGCATCAGAAAGAAGAAAGCAGAAAGACGTGCACTGGAAGGTAAGACTTGGTTATCCACGCACCTCAACTCTAGATGCCATTCTCTTCTTCTCAACAAAGTATGATAAAGCTGTCAAACTTTGTAAAAGCATATCCCCCTGTATATCTTTAGTATATGCTTCACTCATTGTTAAGAAACCTTCTCTTTCCAATTACCATAATTCTAACAAGTCAAATTCCAGCTAAACCAACATAGCTCAGTTCTTTATCCAGTATCCTTGTTGCTGATTCTGTAGTTGTTGTTCCTGTATCTAATAAACGACTGCAGTTGGTACCTTGTTGCACATTTAGTGTGCAACTGTCTGCTTGTGCCAGAATTTTGGAGCAAGATATTTGTTGTTGTCTCTGAGGCTGTGGGGTCCAGTAATTGGTAGTACGACAAAGTACTAAGTACTAAGAAGCATGGTTCATGGTTTCAGGTTAAACATGCTGATAATGACTTGGACTTTACTCGTACATAAGAACATAAGAGAAGTCAATGTTGGATCAGGCCAATGGTCCATCCAGGCCAACATTCTGTTACACAGTGGCCAAAAATCCCGGGGGCCATCAGGAGGTCCAGCAGTGGGCCCAGGGCACTGTTCCCCCCCCCCCAGCACCAAGAATGCAGTGCATCATTTGCCCCAGACTGAGAGTTCCTATCTATACCTTGTGGCTAATAGCCACTGATGGACCTCTGCTCCATATGTTTATCCAATTCCCTCTTGAAGCCGTCCATGCTTGTAGCCGCCGCCACCTCCTGTGGCAGTGAATTCCATGTGTTAATCACTCTTTGGGTGAAGAAGTACTTCCTTTTATCTGTTCTAGCATGATTGCTCAGCAATTTCATGGAGTGCCCACGAGTTCTTGTATTGTGAGAAAGGGAGAAAAGTACAATCCCAGCGATCAGCTATGCTGGCGGATGTCCAGGAACAGTTATAGGAAGGTTAGGTTTGCAAACACAAACAACTTTTATATCAGTGGCAACCAAAGTCAGTTTTAATTCAGTGATGCACAATCCATGGGTCACAATCCATGGGTTAAAAGCCTCTGCTGCTTTTTGGAAGGACCTGCTACTAGCGCACACGTTTAAGAGAGCAAGGTTGCCATACCTCCTGCCTCTTTTTGCACACATGCTGATGAGCAGAGCCTCAGAACAGTGTAGTGAGGTCGCTCTGCAATGGAGAGGATTCCTTTTCAGCCCAGGAAGCCTCAGAGACACCCCCTGTCTAACAAAAGTTACCCCTCACTGCCTCTTGCTAATCCCAGCACAGCTTGGCCTCGCCACTGCCTGCCAGTTAGTCCCCCAATGGCCCATGCATGTGCAAAAGCTCTCCTTTGCTTGTTTGCTTTTCCTCTGGATTGGCCTCATCACCCTCACCAGGAGTTTCTGCAGTGTTTCATGGGCATTTCCAAAATGGTGGGGTTATAATCCTGTCTTCTTCTCTGCCTGTCAAGTGACTCTGCTGTCACATGGCTTCCTGCCATATACTTCCACTTCAGTAGGGTCCAGGCTGAAGGTTAAAGGTAGCTGCCAAGTCTGAAAAGGTTGAAGACCATTGTTTTAATTTATTTCCAATCAGAGATGCAGAATAGTTTGTGCATTAATTTGCTATTGCCTGTCTTCATGGGGCTTCCTCTAGTACCAGTCAGGTACAGACAATTATTTACAATGCGTTCTTTAGCTGTCTTATATGATTAAACCATTGGTCTGTCTAACTATGAATTTGACAAGCAATGGCTTTCCAAAGTTTTAGGCAGGGAAAGGTCTATTCCTGCACCAACTACCTGAGGTCCTTTAACTGGAGATCCTGGGGACTGAACCTGGGATTTACGTTCAAAGCACATGCTGTATTATTGAACCACATCCTGAGACATGGGTAGGGTTACCAGGCCCCCTGGCCATGGGAGGGGGGGGAAATACGGTTCCTAGCGGGAAATGTCTAGAAATATATGGAGGTAGAGCCTGGAGGGGACTAGGGTTCTAGGGTCCTTCCTGGCAACTGGCAGGGGATGGGGGTGGGGAGCAGGAGGAAGGCCCAAGCAACGTGGCTGTCGACATGCCTACTTCTGGTGTACTCCAGAAGTGACATCATCATACTGTGACATTATGGGGATGTCCTGGTTTTTGGGCAAAAACTCTGTGGTAGAAATGGCTTCTACCATAGAGTTTTTGCCCAAATACCAGAGCGTTGCTGTGACACCACTAATGTGCTGACATCACTTCTGATGCATGCCGGAAGTGATGTCACCACATCACCAGTGATGGAGCTGGGCCTCCCTCCCTCTCCTGGTAAGTCCCTGTCCCCAGCCAGCTGATCACCGGTGGGGGGTGGGGTCTGGTGGCAAGGGATCCTCTGCCTCCACCAGGGGAGTTGGCAACCTCAGTGGTGTACACTGCCATAGAATCCACCTTCCAAAGAGGCCTTTTTCTCCAGGGGAATTGGTCTTTATAGTCTGGAGATGAGCTGTAATTCCAGACCCCAGCTGAAGGCTGGCATCGCTAACACATGAAGTTCTTTTGAGTGTTCAGAGAGTTGTATAAATGCTAACCACTATCATGATGAGCACTGGAAACTCACTGGAATTCTAATACTATCAACCACTGAAGTATCTGGTTTTTTACTAGCGTTATATGGTGCATATGTATTATGTTATTTTATTGGGTTTTAATGTGGTTTTAATTGCATTGTATTTTATACTGTTGGAACCCGCCCTGAACCCATTAAGGGGAGGGTGGGATATAAATCCAAATAAATAAATAAACTGTTAATTCCTTTTTGTAAGTTCACTGTCAACAGTAGTGTTGCTTTGCTGTTCAGTATTTAATCCTGTTATAACTTGGTCGCTGATATCATGGAGTTTTTATTGCAGCTGAAGAAAGAGAACTAAGGCCTGCAAATGATGCACTGAAATATCGGAAGCTTCCCCAGCCTCCAGTCCATGCTGCCCCAAGCCAGCCACACCCACAACAAAGGCAAGCACCGCCTTCTTCTGCAGTGCAGCAACAGCCAGGGCCCCCTCTGCCCAGGCCTCGTCCTCAACAGAAGCCACCACGACGCATGAAAGACAAACTGTAAATGTTCAGGTGTTGACACTGTCCCATTTCCTCTGTTGGAAAAACCTGATGCGTTTCAGCCTACACAGGCCTTCCTCAGAGGTCCCGGAAAAACCTGATGGCCATTTACAAGCTTTCCAGTTTTGCAGCATGCTTTCCAGTAAAGAAGCTGTGCCAAGGATCAATGTGCATTCAGAGGCATAAGGAGAAACTTTTTGAGAGCAACAAAAAACATAGCTGTGGTCCATTCTGAATCGGATTTCCTCTCCCACTTCATTTGATTTAGTTTTCCTTTTGCCACCCTCTGACAGGATGTGTTCTGTCTGCTTCCCCTCACCTCTGAACTGACTTATTTGCCATACTCGTACTTTGGAATCAGGGAGGATCATGTCAGTTTTCCAGTTTCCAGCCTGTTCCATTCAGTGTGCATTCCCATGTGTTTGTCATATTGTGTGCAGAATATGCAGCATTCGAGTACATCTGTACCTGGTCAGCTTTAAGGAAGGGAATGAGACTGAGTAAACAAAGTTAGGATCACACTAGAAGTCTTCTTGATTTTAATGAGAATTAGGTATGACTTAATGGCAATATTTGTGCACAGTAGACCCTTAACATTCAGATTTGGAATTTCACTTGTTCACAGTTCACAGCCAATCATGTGATATGGTTTCTAGCCTGTTTTTACTCCTACCACTCCATCACAAACATTACTCCATTACTACTAGGAGGTAGTAAAACCTCGCCTCCCAGTATTTGTGGATGTTGTCATTTGTGGAGATCCTATAAATGGCTCTCCTGTGAATGGCAAGGGTCTATCGCACTAACAGGTATTCATTTTCTATGGAAAACAGAATTGTCAGTTTAACTGTGCAGCATGTCAAGTGTATTGATAATGGTTAAGACACAGTTCTGTAATGGCAAACATTATCACAAGCCACTTAATCAGATGCAACAGAATGGATGGGCTCTTCTCCACAAAAGCTTTTGCCACAGCATCTTAGTTAATCTGTAAAGTGCCACAAGATTCCTCGCTGATTTTGCTGCCTTTCTGGAATTCATGGTTCTGAGGGACTTCTGTATTAGGCTACTATGGTTTAATTCTTATTTTCCAATTTAGAGGCTAGGCCCGTAATAAAGACCCTCTCACTGCTTCTTGCTTTATCCCTAGCTGTCTAGTTGTCATGTGATGTGACAACAGCTGCTAGAGATTTTTGTCACACGCAGAGTAGTTTGTTTGTCTTCGTCTCTAAGTAACCAGGATGATTTTGCTTCAGGAGAGAGGAAGTCCTGATTAAATTGAGATCAGTTCATCTCTTAGAGCTGAACATTCAGGATGATCAAGCAGAATATGATCCACGGAGTTAGTTTTACTGCTGCGACAATCAGATAAGTAGTTTGGCATTGTTGTGGGAGGCTGAATGAAAAGGTTGAGCGCACACTGTGGCTCTAATCTATGTGCTCTCATAGTCGAAGTCTCTCAAACATCTTCTAATGAGCTGTGACAGTTCTTGTCTACTCATGACTTCTATCACATCATGGATGATACCCAGAAATAACCGTTTATGGTCCAATAATCTGTCCCAATCACTTGTGCGGTGGTCCAGCTTGACAGGTCCAAGGAGGTTTAGATCTGAGTCTGATTTTAATGTCCTAATTTTCAAATTGAATGTTCTTCCCCAGGCCTTTGCTTTATAAGACATCTCCCCAACTTCGGCTCTCAGGGCTATTATAGACACACTTAATAGAGATCTGTTGATATTGTCTGTTACTGCTCTGATCCAGACCCCGGTGGCATATAGCATCTGCCCAGCAACTTTAGAGTTAAATACTTTGACTGCCACAGGAACATATTGGCCACCCGTGGAATAATAAAATCTTGAGATGGCTTCCCAGTACTCATAGCGGCTCTAATGGCAGAGTTCAAATGCACCTTCCAGGAAAGATTAGCTTGAAAGATTATTCCTAAAATACTCTGCTTGCCCCATAGGTTGACCTGCTACTGACCACTTATACTTCTTTGTCTTCCTTTTTTACTAAAAAGAAGAACCTTAGACTTAGCAACATTAATAACTAAGCCCTCTCTGGATCAGTATTCTGAGAAGAAACCTATGAGCTTGTGTAGGCCAACCACAGGGCAGTATCATCCATGTATAAGAGACAGGGTAATTTAACATAGGCCAGGCAAGGTAGATGAAATTCATTACCAGAAATATAATAAGTTAAGTTATTAAGGTATACATTAAATAACAGCAGAGCAAGGATATATCCTTGCTTAACTCCTCTGTTCATTGGAATATCCCTGGTCAGTTCGCCAGCAGGACCACCTCTCACCTGAGCAGTAGACTGAGCATATAATTGTTGAATCAGGAAGAGGAGGTGCTTGTCCATAGAAGATCTGTTCAGTTTATCCCAGCACTGAGTCAAAGGCTGCTCTGAGATCCATGAAGTTGACAGCTAACATGCCATCTCTTGAGCTGGTGTACTTACCTGCAATAAAATGGAGTGTGGCACTGGTCAACTGCACTGGCACCACTATGGAATCCAGCTTGCTCTCGAACCAATATGTCTACATCTTCCATCCAAAGAAGTAGCTTCTTATGAAGCAAAGAAGCATATAGTTTGTCCACCACTGATAGTTAACTTATGGGCTGGTAATTGTTTGGGTCAGTTGGATCATCTTTTTTGTAGATAGGAATTATTTTTGTGTGGCACCAAGAGGTAGGCATAATTCCTGTCTCATTTATTTGTGTGAATATTGGTGCCAATATCTTCACCTACCACTTGGCGTTTGCTTTAAATAGTTCTGCCAGTATCAGGTCAGGTCCAGGAGCCTTGCAACATTTCATTTGAGTTATTAAAGATTTAATTTCTGATGCTGTGATCAGGGGCCATTTCTCAACCATTGAAGTAGGATCCATTTGGGCAAGGCTATTATTAGCACATGAAGTTGCAAATAAGGCCTTAAAATGTATCTCCCAACAATTGGCAGAAATGTAACAACGGAGTGGAAATCTGGTATTTAGTTCATTTGCAAACGTATCCCAGAAGGTTTTAGTATCTTTCTATTTAGAAATCCAGTTTAGACATTAAATTAAAGGAAATTAAAGCAGTTCTTTTTTTTTGCTTTTAATGAGCATTCTTTATTCATGTTTCAACAAAAAAAGTGTAAGTCTGCCTCTGTTACTGCATAATTTGAATTGTCAGTGCATGTAGCAAATTGCCCTTTTAAGCATCCTACAATCAGTATCAAACCAATTGTCTTGCTTGCCCTGACCAAAGTCCCTGGTCAGTCCATAGAACTATGCCAAAGCCCTGGTCAGTCCATAGGATGTATGTAGTGGTTGGTAAATTGCTTTATTCATGGCCATCTACTACATGACTTTCTGGACCTTGAATTGTAACTATTCCCTGTTGGATCTGACTTTTTTTGGTTTTCCAGATTGTTTCAAACCACCATCTTTAGGATTGCCCCTATTCTCTATGGATTGACTTCCTAGGAATGCGTGACCCTAGAGTGCACTTTGGACACTGAGGGGGTTCCCTTGGAGGGGGATTCCGCTACTGTTTTCAGACAGCCCTGATCCTGCCTCCTGCAGGGGGAAACTAGAAATCTTGTCAATAAAGTAAGGTGCCTCCCATTGTTATAAAATCCATTACTCTGAAACATGGATCATGGGCTGACCTTGCTATGGTCACATTGTTTAGTTCTTTCTCCGGGTACAGAAATATCACTGGTTCCATGTGGGCACGTTTTATATTTTATTTCTATTTTTCCTGTATAATTTAAGATTTTGTATATGCTTGATACATTAGAACAAATAAAAGTTAACAGATGACTTGGAAGCTTGATACCTTGAATTCAACATGTTATGAAATCTGGGAGACTAAAAAGGCAATTTGTTCACTTTGTGGTAATGTTTCATTGAACCGTATTTCCATAGAGCTGCAGCCCTCCGCCCTGAATCAGGTGGGGAAAGGTAGGTGTTGCTCTTTATGTAAGTGTTCACATTTGTACAGTTTAGGAAACAGATGGCTGAAACTAGAAAACTAGTACTTATCCAGTATGGCAATAAGGCATGGCATTAACAACACCTTTATGATATGTCTACCCTCCAAAGCAGCCATTTTCTGAAAATCAACTGTAATAGTGGGAGATCTCCCAGTGCCACCTGGAGGCTGGCAGCCCTAGCCTCTTCTAAAACCTATTACCAAGAGCTACCAGGCCATGGCAACCCGTTAGAGGGTTGGCATGGGGACATTGGGGCATAATGATAAACCATAGCATTTCTGGCAATTCCTAAAGCTACCCAATGGCACTCTGCTACCTAACCTCCCTCAACTTAAAAAAAATCCCTTGTGATTCACATATATGGACAACTGCCTTGTTAACCTGGATTCTCAGGCCAATCCTTGGCTAGCAAAAGAGATCTTTTATTTTTGCTCTAAAAAGGACCTTGCTCCCAGAGAAGGAAAAGACCAGACACATTTGCAAATGTATTAATTATATTTAAACATGATTTCTAACATAACCCTTCTTCTCTACAACCAATGTTCAGGGATCCTAAAGCTATAAAACCAATGTTCAGGGATCCTAAAGAGGATCCACAAAAAGTTACATTGTATATAAATCTCTAATTCTTTATTTTCAATTCAACAAGAAAGCAGTAAGCAAAAAGGACACAACAGCGACAGGTGGCATATTGACATAGCTTTACCAATCTTGAAATAGCTCGGAAAAGGAAAGAGAGTGGAGCCCACTGGTTTCCTGTAAGACAAAAAGGTGAGGCAAGCGACAGTCTCTCTTGACTCAACTTCCATAGTCCCATCTCTCTCCTTTTATACCTTTCTCCTTCCTTATCTGCCCCCTTTCTTAATAAATCAGATGCTCTGACCTTTACATAATTTCCCTAATAAATTATAAACTTTATTATTGTTATTTTGTCTTCTCCCAGGTTTTCCCACCTGGAGTTTTTTCCTATACTGATATCCATAAGGCATCATTCGCTAAGGGTCATTGTGACCTCCTCATTTGAGAGGGGATGGTCTGGGTCCCTTGTGCCAATATCCTTACATAAGACATTCTGTGTCAAAATGTCATCATGACATCCCAATTTTGGGATGTCTGATTATGTTGTCTGTGCCTGTTTGTGCCTGTTTATAACTAGCACCCTATTTGTTTCCCCAAAATGCTTTAAGCTGTTAGATACGAGACTCGAGGCAGCAGGTGAACAGTGATAACGGCTTTATTGACGGCTTTATAGTCAGAAGAACCAGAACGAGACAAAACAACAGAGGAACAGGCTCCTTTTTGAACATTCCGGGCTTGGCAAGCCACGCCCGCATGTCAGATAACATCCAATCAGATACTGTACATAAAGACCAATCACTTTGCTTCCCTCCAGAACTTCCCTTGTTCTGATAGGTCGGTTTACAATACCTTGCATCAGACTCAAGCTCAATACATACAACATTCCATTCCATACGTAACATAAGCTAAGGGTCCCCACAAGCTTTACATACAATATATGGTTAAAGTACCTTACGTATTATGTCTTATATGAATACTTCCCACTCACATGGGTTAAATATGTGTTTAAATCGTACTGCTTACTGAAGGGGTTTTTTTTTGGCATCTTCCTGATATGTGAAATATTTCTGCAGGCAAGATTCCAGATACTTCCCTGCTTGGTCAGTAAATGTTAATCGAGGGAGTTTCCAAGCTGAAAATCCCCCCTCCTTTTGTAATAATAAGTTCTGTCTGTTGTTTACCGATAATTTAGGACTGCATCAGGACATCTGTTATACATCATGTCCATTGTTACTGACGATAGCAAAACTCTAGGCCTTTTCTAAGCAAGCATTCTGGCCTTTTGCATTCAGAGTTCACATTCACAGGCATAAAAGCAAGAAGCAGGTGAGAGGCCTTACGTGAATCCCTACAGCCTCTTTCAATATGCTTTGTTCATCCAAGCAAAGCCTTCTGATGGCCACCACTCTTCGGATCTTAGCATGCAAATGAGCAAGATGAACAACTTTCTGTACCTGAACGCTCTCTGTTGTGCCTCCCACATGGTAAAATGGCCTGCCTTCAGAGATCAGAAAGGCTCCCAGGCTGTTATCGTCCCATACAACAGCAGGGCGTTTTTAAAAGTGAACCTGGTTCTAATTTAAATGCCTGTGAAAAAATTAGGTAGTTTTATTCTTGCTTTGTTTATTTTTGTCATTAGGCCATTTTTATTGCATCACCATTTAATTTTGTAATATACTTTGAGCATCAATAAGAAAATGGCCTATAAATGAAGTAAGTAAGGAAAGCAACCAGCCAAATGGAGACCCCAGGCATTGAACTGGGGCCTTCTGCCTGAAAACCAGGTGCTTTACCACTGAGCTGTAGTCTCATACTTAATTTTCTTCCTGGTCAGTCGTTATTTAAAAGGTACTTTGAAGGGGAAGCCAATGGTTTTGCCTCAAATTTTGTTCTGCTGGGCCTAGTGAAGATTTAAGGCTACAATCCTGTGCATATTTGAATAAGTCCTTCTGAGTTCAGTGGAACTCACGTAGGGTTGCCAACCTTCAGGTGGGGACTGGAGACCACCCACAATTGCAACTGATCTCCAGACTACATAAATCATTTTAAATTATTTCTTCATTTTAAAAAAATTATTCCACTTTTCCTGTAGAAAATGGCTGATTTGGAAGGGAATGCCTGCATGGCATTATATCCTATCAAGGTCCCTCCACAAACATCACTTTCCCAGGCTCCACCCTCAAGTCGCCAGGTATTTCCAAACCTGGAGCTGGCAACCCTAAGTCTTGTTTCTGACCAAACATATACAAAATTAGATTGCGGGTTTGCCTATTCCTACCCACTTCTTTGCGAAGAAAGCCTGGTGATTTGCTTCCATCAGTTTCTTGACCGTCAGACATTTGCGCTACGCGTCACTATCCCTGTACATTTCATTCTCTGCCAAAGATCTGCTGTTCATTTCCTGATTGCTTTAGAGGACAGAACAGAGTTAGCAGTTTTAACACCTAGAGCCCCTTTGTCTCGGTTTCTTCTTAGCACTGCCTTTGGTTGCAGGCTTCTGCATTAGATTGCAGGTGGGCGGAAACGCAGAACCACAGCCTTCAAGAGACTTAACCCATTTCCTGTGTTCACAGAAGCACATTACTGAGCATCTAGAGGGGACTTTGCTTCTTGAATAACAGCAATGTACAATTCTGCCTTCACAAAAATTCTGACCAAACTCCATCCACAAATCTCTATGTTATGATTCCAAAAGATTAATGGTTCCAAAAATCTTGAATGAAACCGTACCTCATCAACCATGTCATGAAACCCACAGCCAATTAAAATATAAATCAGTTTTAATGCAGAAACAATACACAGCAAACATATATGCATATGCAAAATCCCATCATAGAAATGTGCATTGAAATTTAGTCTGGATTGCCTCTCTAAAGCCCTGCAGGGAAGAAATCACGCAAACTTCTAAGGGTACCTCATTTGAAAAAGACAGAGGGATCCCTAGATGATAGGTGTGCATCAGTGGCGGTCCACGTACATAACACCTTCAGGCTCCTTTTTAACAGCTGGTGAGGGGGATTTGAAATTTGGGGGGAAGCAAACATTCCCTTTCCCTCCCTCCCTTCCCCTTTCCCCCATTTCTTTCCCTTTCTGGGCGCACTCTATCCATGCCTCGGATCGGCATCAGGGAGGGAGACGGGGGTGCATCTCAGTGCTGGCGGCGGCAGCAGCTTGAGCATTTTTTATTTTTATTTGATTTTTTATTTGTTGTGATGTCAGTACACTTTTTGTGATGTTGGTGCACATGTGTGGGGGTTTTGGGGGGGCCCTCACTTTCCCCAGCCCCCCCCTAAAAATTCCCTAGCTACGGGCCTGCTGCCCAAAATGTTATAGCAAGTAGAAAACGATTTTAGGATGATTGGTTAGCATGGTTTATGCAGATTTGAATGTGGCACTATTCAAAACCTATAGATTAAATTAATAGTATCATTTACATATTTATTTTAAAGACAGAGGAATTATTGAGACAATCTGGGAGTAGGTAATGATGGGAGATATTACCCTCCATGAAGGTACAGTCAACCAATTCTGTGGAGCAAGCATAGTTGGCACATGGACTTTTCCAAGGAGAAGTAGGCATTCAGACCCATAGTCATCAAGGGCTTTAAGGTAAGGAAGAAGAATCCTCCAGAGTTGCCCAGACAGGCAGTTCCTAGAGGGAGGGGATAGAAGGCAAGAGTGACAATAGAAAGAATATTCCTGCCAGCGGAACTTGTTCTGGGTGGTGCTTCCTTCAGTTTGCTGCTTTGAGCTCACCACTCAGGAAATTACTTTGGTCTTGGTTTCTGGTTCAAGAGATGTCACCCAGAACAATGGAAATTCACCAAGTAAGAACTCTCTTGGATATCCTATGCAAAAGGATAAATGGACAGAAATCTAACCTCAAGGATCGCAAGACTGAGAAGACTTGTAGGAGAACACTTCAACCTTCCAGGACATTCAGTTGGTGACCTCAAAGTATCTGTTTTATTGCAAAGGACCTTCAGCAACAGACTAGAAAGGGAAATTGCTGAGTTGCAGGTTATTACAGTACTCAGAACAATGGAATCCCCAGGACTTAACAGGGATATTGGTTTCTTATCTCACTACATGTGCTAACCTCACTCAGTTCTTACATCTGTATTCTCACCAATCCCACAGATGGGCAATACATTCTCTTTGTTTTATTTTATTTCTTATTTGGCATAGTAGATTAGAATAGTAGATTGTAATGTAATGTAATAAATAGTAGAATGTAATGTAATTTGGAATGGTAGATTGGAACGTATTTCTTTGGTCTGGAGACAGGGGAGATACTCTACACAGCCAATCACCCCACTTCAAAAAAGAAGATGCTGTAAGGTTGCCTCCATGCTTGAGAGGAGACAGATGGCAGGGTCTCAATAAATTACTCTCATCATTCCACAATTAAGAATACATCTGCCCATCAATCTCCAGTTTTGACATTTATTTTCTTCACTGTGTTTCCCCCCGGAATGAACCCTAAACAAATGGTAACCATATAAACTAAATTTGTTATTCCTGTCTGGTCCCTCAATCTGTTAAACATCTTCATTATGTTGTATGCTAATGTACTGCTCACCCTCTACCTATATGTATGGACTGGTAACTTCCATTTAATTGTACCTGAAGAAGTATACTTGCACACAAAAGCTTATAGCTTGAATAAAACTTTCTTAGTCTTAAAGGTTCCACTGAACTTGAACTTTGTTCTAATCCTTTTCATGCTCATTTGTGAACATAGGATAATATTAGTGCTGCCATCTGGTGGATTAAATTATTCCCTACAGTTCTAAACTGTATTTTAGGGCCTAAAACTTAAAAGGTTGCCACTGGACTCGAACTTTGTTCTGTTGCTTCAGACCAACACGGCCACCCACCTGAATCTATGTTTTATCCCATTACCTTTCTAGGTAGTAATAATGGGAAGGGGGAATCCTGTGCCATTTTCTACCATCTAAAAAATATTTTGGTAATTTTGGGGGGCACATACATTGTCATAAGCATAGGAGTGTAATTTTTAATGTACTTAGCACAGAAGTTCAAAAACAAATGAGTAAAAGCATAAAACAAGTGACTGTTTGCGTCAATCTGACTGTTATTTGTGCCTCTGCAAACTATGCTGAACAGGGGTGGGTAGGCAGACATAAACAAGGCTAGCTCAAGACATTTAAATGCCTGGTTCAGAAAATCCACCCTTCTCCTTATGTGCTGGGAGATGGATGGAGAGAGCAACTCTGTTGATCCTCCTGGACCTCTCGGTGGCTTTCAATACCATCGATCATGGTATCTTTATGGACTGCATTTTTTCAGGGTCGAGATTGGGAGGCCACCATGATGTCTTCGGACCAGTTCAGTGACTCAGACTCAGAGTCTTCAGGGAATGATCCCGAGGAGCCAAGACTGTTGGCTGAGGAGGACCAGGGGGATCAGGGAGGGCCCAGCACCACCAAGGTGCCTGTTGACAGTGGTCCGGAAGCACCAGATGTCGTCCTGCCTGAGCCTGCAAGGGAGGCCTCACCACTGGCCCCTGAAATAGTCACAAGGCCTCCTCTGGGCAGGACATGGGCCGGGCCCATAGCCCCCCCTCCAGACACTCTCAGTTTGCAGGAACAGTGATGACAGAAGGCCCAGGCTGAGGTGGCCCAAAGGAGACAAAGTGCTTAGCTAGCTGCAGGCAACCCTGTCCCAGATCCAGGCAGTGAGAACAATAATTCTTCTCAGAACTCTGACCAAGGTACAGTACAACTGCAGGAGCTCAACACATGCCAACAGGGCAGCAAACATTCCCAGCCTATTGAGGCTGAGGCTTGGGAGAGCCACCTTGCTGGATCGGTTGGCTCACCAAGTGCAAGCCCGTGTTCCAGTTCTAGTTCCTCAGCTCCAGCTCCTGTTGATACTCTCAAGCCGCCTCTCCTGGTACACCCCCTGAAGAGCATTATGTTCACTTGATAAGAATCTTCAGGTGGTCTCCAGCCCAAGAAATATCTGGCTGTCCTTGACCAGGGCCAAGGCATTTTCCACCCTGGCCCCACCCTGGTGAAACTTTCTGCCACATAACGTCTATGCCCTGTGGGTCATAATACAGTTCCTCAGGGCATGAAAGATAGAAATGTTCCAGACTTCCGGTTTTGGCGACTTACAGGTCGGACATGTCCCATCAAACTCTGATAGGGATGCGCCGAGGCACGGCGGACAGGAGGGGTCCTGGACAGGTCCGGGCCAACCCCAGAGTCTTTGTAGGGGACTCCTGGCCTGGCGTGCTGAGAAGAGCCCCTTCCGAGGCGACGACTCGGGAATTGAGGCTCTCCTTACCCCGAGAGGTCCTGCTTCCCTGAAGCCATCATGGCGACTAGAGCTGGTTACCGGAGGAAGTGGACAAGTGATCCAGCATGAATGAGCTCCTACAATAAAGGTGATAAAACTGTGAGTTAACTGATCCCCTCTACAAGTGGCTGAGCCTTTAAGGTGAACGGCAGCAATTCATGAGATAAGCGGCGGGAGGGGGAGGAGTTGGGGATTCCCCCCACAAAATTGAATGGTTCCAGAACAATAAACTGAGAGGAAAAAAGTTAAACTGACCATGAGAGACAGCAAACGAGACCAAAAGGTGCAAAATAGTCCAAAGCAGTTTCAAATTGGAGAACTTTCATTTTAACTTTAAAAACTTTCTTCTTGTGTAAACAATGTCTGGTAGAGGGAGAAGAATGGTGCTGGCAAAGAAGCCTCTCACAGGAAATAATCAATCAATGACTCCTTCCGAGACACAGGAAGCAGTTGCTGACTTTCCTAATATGCTGGCACTGGCATTGCGCCCTCTGCTGGAGCAGATGTCTAATATCAACAGCAAGTTGGATGGAGTCCAAAAGCAATCGACACAGATGGATAAAAGAGCAGATGATACTGAGAAAGCCATTAAGAAAGTTGAGACAAAAACAAAAGATATTAAACAGAAACTGGAAGAAGTGGAAAAAGAGAGAATCTCAGGTAAAGGTCAACTGTTGAAGCTCCAAATGGAAAGATCAATGTATGTCTTCCACTTTCAGGGCATTCCAGAACAAAAAGGAGAAAATTTAAAAGGACTATTACGCGAAGCATTAGCACGAATGACAGAACTTGCAAAGCGATGTGGACCTGACTTATCAGACTTACTCAGATTTCATCAAGAAAAATAAGCAACCTGGTGAAGTATTAGTGAAATTCTCCAAGAGATCAACTAGAGATGTGGTTTTGAAAGCTACATCTGGAAAAACCTTGAAAGTAAAAGATGAACAAGTGAAAATTATAAAGGATATTCCATTTGAGGTGCGGAAGTGAATATGACAATATAAAGACTTAGCTTTCTTCCTTCACAACAACTCAATTTCATACAGACGGACATTTCCAGAAGGACTTGTGTTCAACTATAAAGATAAAAAGATCAAGATTGACTCTGTTCAGAAAACTAAAAATTTTTGGGAACAGCAACAAAAACCGAACAAAGATGAAAGAAAGACTGAGGACAACAATGAAGAAGAGGATAAAAGTGACTGTGAATCAGAAGATACGTCAAGCAGCTCTGGCAGTACCTCTGATGTTTCGGGTTCGGAAAAAGGAATAGCTGTTCCCAAACCACTTAAAGTTAAACTGAAATACAAGAAGAAAAAGAGTGGAAAATAAATTTGAAGTTCTATAAATTTGAAGTGACTATAAAGCACCTAAAGATTTGTATTAAAGACTCAAGCCAGCTTTATCTAGAAATCAATACCTTGACATAGTACCTTTGTTATTATTGTAGGTCCGATATATAAGAATGTAACTTCTGAAATATGATCCTTGTCTTATTCTAGCTTCTGTTTTAGTTTTAGAGTTTCCTTTGCCCCTTTCCCTTAGGATGTAGTATATAAAAGCAATAAAAATATTAAATAAAAAAGATAGAGATGTTCTTTCAAGTGTTTAGCTGAGGACAGTGATGGTTCCATTAAGCTGTCACTCTTGTCTCTCCCTCGACCTCTTTCCCCTTTGGGCAGTGTATCACCATCTATTGGTTACATGTATTGTTTTTAAGCTATGAACTTGTAAATGGCTTTTGTTGTACATGGCCCTGAGCCCTATTTATAGGGGAGGGTGGTTTTTTAAAAATGCAAATAAATAAATATACAAATAAATCCAGACCTGAGGGCACTGCTTCCAAGGAGACCTGACTGGGCCTGCCTACAGAGTGCAGGATAGGGGCACTGTTCTGTGGTTTTGATCTTAGAAAGTAGGTTTCAGATGGTAGCAGTGGGGGGATGCTGCTTGGCCCCTTGACCCCTGGCTCATGGGGTCCCACAAGAGACTATCATCCCTCATCTACATGAAGCCAATGGGAGATGTCATATGGAGATTTGGGCTGGCTTGTCATCAGCATGCCGATGATATTCATCTCTATCTAACTCTTCCATCAGATCCCATGGAAGCTGTGGAAACCATAAGCCAGAGCATGGAGGCAGTTTTGGGATGGATGAGGGCTAGTAAGTGGAAATTTATTGCAACAAAATGGAGGTGCTGCTGGTGGGCAAGAAGACTAACCCTAGAACTGAGGTGACTCCCATCCTGGATAGGGTTTATTTATTTAGAAGATTTCTGTGTTGCCTTTTCAGAGTCCTGCTTGAGGTGGCTTACAAGCAGAAATGACAGTATTTTAAAAAGCTATTAAGAACAATCTATTTAAAAGTCATTGGACATAAACAGCACAAAAGCTACTGATGAAACAGAAGAAGACCATTAAAGCACTCATAAATTAAAAGCCCTCATTAATAGTCTCAGTGAAAATAGTGTTTCAGCCTGGTACCTAAAAGAAAATCAAGTAGGTGCCAGGCAAGCTTCTAGGGGGAGGACATTCCAACGGAAAGGTGCCTCCACAGAAAATGCCTTGCCTCTAGTTGTCACCCAGCTCACGTCCAAAGGCAATGGCACCTCAAGCAGGGCTTGAGAAGCTTATCATAACTGGTCAGCTAGATACTATATGCAGGGCCACCCCCAGGTTTTTTTGTGCACTAGGTGAGGCTGTTGTGCCCCCCCCAGTTGAGGCTTCCTTGACGCGCCCCCCCTCACCACAGTCACAGATCATCTGAGGGGCCAGTCCCTAAGGCAGCTGGAGGGCAGGGCATGGAGCCTGGGGGACTCAGAGTGGAAACATCTGCCTCCCAGAAGACAGCCATGCTCTGGAAGCAGCCCCGCCTCTGAGCCCGCCTGCCTGGCTCTCCCCTTGCAGGAGCCTGGGCGATAGGGGGGGAGGTGGCTTCCTGGATGGGGGGCGGCTGTGTGCTTTCTTCACGGCGTTCCTCTGGGTGGGCAGGTGAGTGGGATGTGGCCTGTAAGGGGGGGTGGCCTGTTTTGGATTGCCAGGCATTGGCGGGAGAGAGAGATCCTTGCGTGGGACACCCTTGCCCGCTGCCCCTCTGGTGAGGCCGGCCAGAGGCTGCTTCATCTGTTGCTCCGGTGAGTCTGGAGCCAGCCAGAGCAAGCCTCCTCCCCCTGGTGTCTTCTTGGCTTCACCCTCTCCGCCCCAACGCTCCTGCTCACCGCCACTGCTGCCAGCCGCTCCCTCCCTCCCTTTGGGTGGCCTGCCGTGCCGCCAGGTACTGAGTGGAGCCCGTGGCAGTGGTGGTGCCCCCTCTTGGGGGGGCGCTCGGGTCACGGGCCAGCACCCTCGTCGTTGGGCCAGCACCCTAGGTGAGAGTCTAAAATTTGACAATGCCTGGCCGTCCCTGACTATGTGAGGAGGTCCTTTAAGTACCCCTGCCCCAAACTGTTTTTAAAGGGAGTCTCACATAGAGCACATTACAATCTAACTTGGCCATGACCTGCACACGGATCACTGTGGTCAAATCACACTTTTTGAGGAACGGCCAGAGCTGATGAACCAGCTGGTGTTGCTAAAAGGTACCAGATACCATGGAAGAGATCTATAGGCCAAGATCAAGTAGCATCCACAAACCATGAACCTGTTCCTTCTAGGGGAATGTGACAGACTGGCTCCACAGTCCCCAGGCAGCTTCTCCATGGATCAATAGCACCTCAGTCTTGTCTGAGCTTCAATATATGGGCCCTCATCCATCCCATTACCCTTCCAGGTACCTATTCAGGATCTCCACAGACCCACCTGACAGCTCTTAATGAGAGATAGAGCTGGGTGTCATCCGCATGTTGATGGCACTTCAGAGCCTCAGATGCCCTCTCCCAGGGGTTTGATGTAGATCTTTAATACCACGGGGGATAAAATGGAACCCTGCAAGACCCCATAGCATAAATGCCATAGGGCTGAGCAGCCCTATGTCCTCCAGCACCACCCTTAGGAGTTGGCTATGCAAACAAGAGCAGAACAACCAAAGCACTGTGCCCTCAACTCCCAGCCCAGCCATTGTCTATAGAAGGATATCATGGTCAATGGTATCGAAAGTTGCAGAGAGGACCAGGAGAGTCAACAGCAACACCCTTCCCCATCACTCTCCTGGTAAAGGTCATCAGTCAGAGTGACCAAGGCCATTTCTGTCTCAACACCAGTCCTGAATCCAGACCTGCTCGAGCAGCTTACCCAAGAATGGAAAATTAGCCACTAGATGGTAGTAAAAAGGTAAAGGTAAAGGTTCCCTTGCTCGAAAGTCAGTCGAATCGGACTCTAGGGTTGCGGTGCTCATCTCCATTTCAAAGCCGAAGAGCCAGCGCTGTCCGAAGACGTTTCCGTGGTCATGTGGCCGGCATGACTAAACACCAAGGCGCATGGAACGCTGTTACCTTCCCACCAAAGTGGTACCTATTTATCTACTTGCAATGTCTTGCTTTCGAACTGCTAGGTTGGCAGGAGCTGGAACTAGAGATGGGAGCTCACTCCATCATGCGGCAACTCAGGTCTCGAACTCCTGAACTACCGACCTTCCACAGCCTGCAGTTCAGCGTCTTAACTACTTGAGCCACCGCAGCTCCAGGTGGTAGTAGTTTAGGTTATATAGGTCCAGGAATGCCTTTTTGAGGAAGGGTCTCACAACCTCCTCTTTCAAATCAGTTGGAATAATATCCTCCCTTAGAGAGGCATTTATGTACCTCCTGGATCCAGTCAGCCAGTCCAGACAGCATGTTGCTGTTAGCCATGAGGGGCAAGGTACACAACTGGATGGGGTGGGCCATACTTTGAAGCATCCCTAAGTAAAGTCATCCATATAACTAAGACCAGATTGCACCCTAGTAATATCCTGAGCTTGAACCAGTCTGACTGTGGTGTCTAAGTTGTGGCAGGTTATACTAAACATACCTTATGGATTGTCTACTCCCATATGATCCTACCTGATCACTGCAGGCATCTTCAGGCCCTTTTGTTTGGGTGCCTTCCCAGTTTCAGGGTAGAATGTTCTAGAATTTATAATATTAAAGATGCTTTTGCACCATCACTAGTGTGTTTACAAAAAAATTTACACTTACAAAAAAGAACAGAAAGAGTATTGCTTTGAAAGTCTTTGAAAGTACCTCACAAAAGACTCCCGAGTAAACTTAGCAGTCATGGGATGAGAGGATGGGTTCTCTTTGGTGTAATGGTTAAGTCAGTGGACTCCAATCTGGGAGAACCGGGTTTGATTCCCCTCTCCCCACTTGCAGCTGCTGGATGACCTTGGGCAAGCCATAGTTCTGTCAGAACTGTTCTCTCAAGGACAGTTCTGGAAAGAGCTCTCTCAGCCCCACCTACCTCACAAGGTGTCTGTTGTGGGGAGGGGAAGGGAAAGGAGTTTGTAAGTCACTCTGAGACTCTGAGTGAAGGGTTGGGTATAAATCCAACCTCCTCCTCCTCCTCCTCCTCGATTTAAAACTGGTTAAATGACAGGAAGCAAAGAGTAGGAATAAATGGACAGTTCTCACAATAGATGGGAGTAAGCAGTGGGGTCCCACAAGGATCAGTCTTGGGAGTGGTACTATTTATTCATACATGATCTAGAGCTAGGGGTGAGTAGTATAGTGGCCAAATGTTCAGATGACACAAAATTATTCAAAACTGTGAAGCCCAAAGCTGACTGTGAAGAACTCCAAGAGGACCTCCACAAACTGGGTGAGTGAACGACAACATGGCAAATGAAGTCAATGTTGTGAACTGTAAGGTGGTGTACAATGGGACAAAAAAATCCCACTTTCAAGTATAGGCTAATTGGGTCTGAACTTGCTGAGACTGAGAGGTAAGAATATCTTGGGATCAGTAAAAGTGTCAACCCACTGTGCCGCAGCAGTGAAAAAAGCAAATTCTGTGTTAGGGATTATTAGGAAAGGGATTGAGAATAAAACAAACAATATTGTAATGCCCCTGTATAGATCTATGGTGTGAGCTCATTTGGGATACTGTGTTCAGTTCTGGTCACCATATCTCCAAAAGAACATCACAGAGCTGGAAACAGTATGGAGGAGGGCGACCAAGACGATTAATGGGCTGGAACATCTTCCCTATGAGGAAAGGCTGAAGAGCCTGGCACTTTTCAGTTTAGAAAAGAGAAGATGAAGGAGGAACATGATAGAGATTTATAAAATTATGCATGGGGTGGAGAGAGTTGACAAAGAGAAATTTCTCACCCTCTCCCAAAATACTAGAACTTGAGGGGATCCAATGAAACTGATAGGCAGTACGTTCAGGACAGACAAAAGGAAATACCTCTTTACACAGAAAATGCTTAAAATGTGGGATTTGCTGCCAGAGGATGTAGTGATGGCCACAGGAATAAATAGCTTTAAAAGGGGATTATCTAGATTCATAGAGGTTAAGTCTAGCCATGGTGGCTGAGGGGAACCTCCACATTCAGAAGAACTAAAGCTCTGAATCCCACAGCCAGGAGGCAACCATCCAAAAGAACTAGTTGGCCACTGTGTGAGACAGGATGCTGGACTAGATGGACTATTGGTCTGATCCAGCAGGGCTCTTCTTATGGTCTTATGTTTTAAAGTCGGATAATCCTCTCTTCCCATTGTCCCTCTACAGCCAGACCTGGAATGCATGAAATAAAATGGGTACCTCTGAGCATGTACAACAAGCCTTTTCACAACCAAAATCCATTCCATTTTTTCCCCTTTTCACACACAAATAAAAAAGTAGTTTCATATCCCTAAATCATCACATTTAACAGAAAAGGCCTGTCCCAGCACTTACACAAGATCACTAAAGCTAGATAAGTTGTGTTCCCTTTTGTATTCAGAATCAGACCTATTGCAGAGTGGAAACAGTGGGAACCTCCATCCTATTCCCTTTCAATTTATGACATGGAGCAGCATGTGAATATTTATTATGATGGGCATAATAATTCCAGATTAATAAAAATTAATGGGTCAGATCTGACTCTCTTCCTCTTCATGTTTGTGACTGTTAAAAGACACAAAGCCAAAGTCTAAAGGGAGGGGGAGGCTAAATTCAAACCTGCAACATAAAGCTAGATGTGTACTCGGAAACTGAGCAGAACGGGGCTAACTTCTAAGTAAGCATGCATAGGAATGCAGTCTTTGTTATATAAACATTAGCTTCCAGTAAAACCTTTTATTCATCATTGCACAATTGTTGCTGCATCACCAACAACTGGGCTAGGTAGCATCGGGGCGTATGATGGCCCTGTGATAAGTTATTTATAATATTGCGTGGGACCCATACCACGGAATTGTGACTAACACTCCCGGGAGGCCACGGAACTGGGACTACCATCCCCAGGATACCATCTTGTGACTGAAGATCTTTTTGTAACATCTAGAGCACTTTATGTTGTTGTAAATGTTGGTTTTATCTCGTTTTTATTGTTTTAACTACTGGCATATGTTGCCCTATTTGTGAGCCACCCTGAGCCCGCTTGCGGGGAGGGCGGGCTATAAATTTGAATAAATTTGAGAGCCAGTTTGGTGTAGTGGTTAAGTGTGTGGACTCTAATCTGGGAGAACCGGGTTTGATTCCCCACTCCTCCACTTGCACCTGCTGATGTGACCTTGGGTCAGTCACAAGCTCTGGCACAGCTGTCCTTGAAAAAGAGCAGTTTGTGTCAGAGTTCTCTCAGCCCCACCCACCTCACAGGGTGTCTGTTGTGGGGAGGGGAAGGGAAAGGAGTTTGTAAGCCGCTCTGAGACTCCAAGTGAAGGGCGGGCTATAAATCCAATCTCTTCTTCTTCTTCTTCTTCTTCTTCTAAATAAATAAAATATTAAAGGTTGTACTAACCCCCCCTTAATTCACCTATGTAGTCATTGTCACACCAAAAGGCAATGTGTAAGGCTCACATTTTTATAACATTTGAGTCCAGTAGCACCTTAATGACCCACAACCTATTCTAGGATATGAGATCTCAGGAGTCAAATCTCACTTTGTCTGATACAAATAGGAATGAAGATCCATCAGCCCTTATATCCTGGTCAGAAGGTGGGAGGGGTGTTACAAAGAAGGGGCAGCTAGAGTCAGGATGCAGAGTTACTGTGCAAAACACGATCACATGGTTAGAGCTGGGAAATACAGAAAATTAGCATCTGTAATAAGGTAATTTGGCCTGTCTATGGTTTGGTTCTGAACTATGTAACAAGTGCCTTTCTCTTGCTAACAGAATGACCAAGTCCCATGTTCCGGGCAATAAGCTTTCCTAGGCAATTAACTGGGGGGGGGGATGATTTTTAACAGCAAGTAGCTTGGTATAGTGGTTAGGAACATGGACGTTAATCTGGGAGAACCAGGTTTGATTCCCCACTCCTCCACATGCAGCTGTTGGTGTGACCTTGGGTCAGTTACAGGTTCTTTCAGTAGATATCAAAAGAGCTCTCTCAGCCCCACCTACCTCACAGGGTGTCTGTTGTGGGGAGGGGAAGGGAAAGGAGATCGTAAGCCGCTCTGAGACTCCTTCGGTTAGTGAAGAGCAGTGTATAAATCCAATCTCTTATCTTCTTCTGTAGAAATGAACCAGTGTCACTTTTCTGCAGCAGGAGATACACGATAATGCATGTATATCAGAGTGCAATTAAAGGCACAGGAGTAAATCAAGAGAGAGAGAGAGAGAGAGAGAGAGAGAGAGAGAGAGAGACCTTGTTTTAAGGTATTTTAGAAGTGGGGATGGGGGGGGGGAAAGGTGGTCCACCCATTTTAGGGCCTGTGTGCTTAGCAGCTTGATCTGCAAACATCATCAGATACAAAACTTTATCTCATATGACAAGCTTCACCTGCTCATATCTGTTCAGCTCAAACTGCTGTTAAAGACACAAGCAGGGACAAACTGAGAGGAAAAATAGCCCTTGAAAAGGGACCCCCCTGCCCCCTCGGGCCCTCCCCCACAAATTAGGGTGGGAAGGCAGGAGGAAGAAGGAGGCAGCAAGTCCATACCTTGTGCAGCTCAGCTGGGCGCTTCCAGTAGGTCTACAGGGCCTGGATGTGGCCATCTGCTGGGCCCACCTTCCCTGGGCAGAGCATCACTCTTCTACCCTGGACTGGATCCACTTAAGACTGGGGGCGGGGGGCAGCCATCATCTCCCCAGGAAATTTCCCAGCAGCTATAATGGCTAGTCTACCCCTCGGCACAAGAGTGGACCAAGTCATGTTATGCTGGCCAGCTGGCATCCCTAGCTTTACCAACAGATCTTTCCCAAACGATATTGAGCTCACTTAACATTCCCCAAGCAAGAAATAGCTTGATATTGGTAGCTGGATAGAAAGGATATGCATTACAATATTCATAAATAGATTACAATATTCATGGATAGACAGGATATTCAATGTAGTTTCTGGGCAGATAGGATATTTATTACAATCCTGATTTTAAAAATAGACATCCATCCTGTTCCTATGGAAGGAATATGAACAATTTGGCCAGATCAGCATATCAGGAGTATGCCAAAGCATAATGTTTGGATGTGTTTGGAAATTAAAATGATTGGCAACTGGGTAATTTCTGTTTCAGAAATAAAAGACTAATTTTAAACTACTGGTATCTGATAAAGGGAGCTTTGACTCTTGAAAATGTATACCCCAAAAGTTTTGTTGGTCTCCAAGGTGCTACTGGACTCGAATCCAGCTCTTTCACTGTAGACTGACATGCCCTCCTGGAAAGATTAAGTTTGTCACTGAGAGAGCCTTTACATTAATAAATGGCTAATCTTCTAAGGCTATATGAAACGTGTGATTGGCTGGTGAGTAGCCTACGTAGAAGTTGTTTGGATTTGAAGCTGGTAGTAATGGAAGTTACCATCTGAATCTGGGATAACTTGTACTCATATGGAAGTATACTGACCAGAGTGGCCTGAGTAGACAATGAGTAGAGCTGGGAAGTGCAGAGGTGGTCTCTGGCAGTTCCTCAGCCTTCTTCACAGAGCGAAAGAGCTGGGGAGCCAGGCTAACAGTACCATCTGCTCTCCTCTTGTATATTTCTGTGGGATTGTGCCACTGATTACAATGAAGTTTTTCTGAAACATTAGTTTAAAACAAGGGGTGGACCCGCGATACTCACGGGGGGGGAGGTAGAGGAGGAAGCAGCAGGAGGAGGTAAGTACCCCCCCATCCTGCCGGTTCCCCCCTA